>NC_056728.1:469625355-469682855 GCF_019279795.1 Protopterus annectens
AAAATATTATTTATTTTACATATTCCCTTTCTTTTTCAGACATCCACAAAATATCTTCTGCACATATATGTCTGTGATCTATCATTTTCTGGGGAGTTATGTCCATATTTGTGGACTTGTACATCTGCGGTACGGGGAATCGGACACTGACATGGAGTCTACACGGATGCCTTTCTGATTGTTGGATCACTCCACCTGGGTCATTTGCATATGAATCAACTGCTTCTAAGGTAATGTGCATTCCATGGAACTTTCCCTGTTTGTGCGTGCTTATGCACCACTAAGCAACGCTTACTGAATCTAAAATTGTCCACACTTGTGTACGCATTGCACCATGATGCATAGATCAAAAACAAATGTGTGTAAGCTTTACTGAATTCTTACCTTTATGTGTGTTAATTGGCAGTGTTGTTCGAACATGACTGTACTGCACATGCATATTACATACATCAGGCACAAGACTTATACTGCTGAATAATCAGTTTTCAATATTATACTTAATGGACATATTTGAAGAAGGTTGCATTGTCAGTACAAATCTGTTTATACTATGCACTTAAGCTATACCTGTACAAAATATAGAACTGTGTTTATACTGATGTTATTTTGTGATTACATGACAATTATCACCCCTTTTTATTCCAAAACTGAGGAGGGGCTCTGCTGAAGGGTCCTAATGCATTTGGTCAAATGCGACACAATAGACTAGAATTTTGACCGAAAAGTATGCTTGAAATGGTGCTATATAATGCACCCCGCTCATTAGCATGTATCTCACTAGACATACCAAAAAGCTCAAAAAGCTTAATAGGTTCCTAATGAAAAAGACATCTGGCCTCAGAATTCTTAGCTATCAAGAGATGCTGAAATCCCTGTCCCTATACTCTATGTCAAATAGGTGCTTGAGGGGAGACCTGTATACTAATTACTGTAACATCAGGGATCCTGTCTGTGGCCTCCTTTTTCTCAGTATCTGATAGTGCATTCAATACAAGACTAAGAGCTGTCAATCTACATAAATAAATAAATAAATAAATAAATAAATAAATAAACCTAATTGCAAGGCTATGTTCATCACTCAGTGCCACCCTTGCTCTGGGATAGGCTCTCCTTTCATATGAAGCAATGTGATTCCCTGTTGACTTTCAAACAATGCTTAGACAGTTGGATGAGTACCCTAAAATTCACACTGGGACTTTCAGGCCTCGCCTTTTTTGAAAGACCAGTAGAACTTAAGGGTGGCTATTGGCAAGGCACACATGGGCTCTGGTCAAATAGCCTTGGATTTCCTATGATTCCTATCAGTTTTTAATACCTCTGTTTATTTTTTCCCCATAGATAAAGTACCTCTTTACTTTTTATAGTCAAATCCACTGTTGTTGAATTGTTGACATAAGGAATTACAGACATGATTTTAACAAAAGCCCATATATTGCAGTCTGAAGCAACAGAGTTCAGCTGAACAATGTACTCCCCTTCAAAAGCTCTGCTCCTTAAAAAGTAAAAAGTTCATGAGTGCCAGAAGCCTGTTTTTATCCATCATCTAACAATGCTGCTAATATTTATGCTAATCCACATCATCTGCGTTGCTGAATACATGCATTCTTTTAGTGGAGCACATTAATAAACTGTATTTATTTGTATTTGCTTAATTACTTATTTAATTTATTAAAAGACTTAAACAGGTGCTCATTTCTGAACTGCAGGAATTACGATCTTTATGGTGAATGACAAATGCAGTATGTTCTGTCTTTCCTTCAGTATATGTACTTTGCCAATTTATGCACATTTCTTTGTGGATTTAGTTAGAATTACTGCTTGCCTGAAAAGGGAGAAAAAAGTTTGCTGGCTTAACATCAGTTAAACTTACTAGCTGTCCTGTGATGGTATACAGCACAGAGGGAATCCAAAGCAGTTAGGCACACAGGAAAGAACCAGCTGTGTAAGAAACAGTGCTAAGCTTGGGTAAAGATTTATAGACTCATCAGCAATGTATGACTTCATAATTTGATGACAGAATTTAATAGACTGGAGAATAACAGAGATGTCAGTTTACCTTTATATTCACATTATTATAGATTTTATGGGCGTCCGTCCAGTGGTTTGATAGCATGACTGAACTTTAACAAACAGTATTAAACTAAGAACTCTGTTTAACACTTGCCTGTGAAATTCTCTGTGCACAGTCCGCTCCCAAGAAGAATGTTATTTTTGTATGCAGTATATTTTCTGTCCTCATCATTTCAGCCACTTAAATAACACTTCACCTTTCACTCTGCACTTTGTGTTCTAAAATAAACTTCCTGTATCACTGTGCACATCATATTTTGATATATAACTTCACCTTTCATTCTGCACTTTGTATTTTGATATCTGATATTCTTAACAAAGTGTTTATAGCAATAGAGCTTACACCTGTCAAACAGCATAAACACTGCTAAAAGATCAAGGAAAATACTGTTGTGATTTGAGCAAAGGTCAATCCACATAACTGCTGTCAATGTGTTATAGCTCCATGCTATTTCTGTCAATGATGTGGGAAAAGTTGCAGAATCCTCTCATTCTTCTGTTATTACTGAGAAATGCTAGTCAGAAACATCATTTTATGTCAGTAGCAGAGTATAGTATTAGTGTGAATAATGGGTTGCTGGAAGTCAAACTCATGCACATACTGTAGCAAATTATTCAGTCATGTCATCTGTGTTATTTCCCAGGAAACAGACAAAAATATAATAATGTGTGGCAACTTGCAAATAATCTCATTCAGTCTATTGATTATACCTCAACTAACAAAACAGAATATTTTGCTGTTTTCAAGTATTGTTGGTAATACTGCACTACAAAAATGTTTTACTTAATAAGGATAAATTTAGGGATCTATACCAAGTTTCCAATTCAGGAGTTAGTCTCTTTGCAACATTTATTCTCCATCTATACAGAACCACGTTTTAATCCATAGTTCAGTCACTGATAAACATATGAGTGTATATGATCACAGGTAAAGCGGACTTTCTGTTTGAGTTGGTGCTAGGTTAGGTGAATGTAAAACATCCCACAGCACCTTTTGAAAAGAATAGCAAAAGTTCCCCTGATTCCCTGGCCAAATTTCCTCTTGGATCTCCCCTGAAAAGAACCTACCAGCCTAGTGGGACTAACCTACTCAACAAAGGATAAATAAATAAATTAATGACGTGTAAGTACAGAATAGTAGACCACATTTGAGTTGCAGTGCTGCATTGTAAGTCACTAGACATTGGTATCACTGTGGGATAGGTGTCTGGGCTGCATATAGATCGCAAGCAATCCAGCTATAAGTTTAGCAGTTCTGGTAATCTTATGTTTTTAGGAGATGAGCATCTGCAGTTCATAGGTTCATAGATATATACTAGGTTAATGACCACTAGGGCCTTCATAAGCCTGGCTGGGAACCCAACCCAGTTCCATCCACTTGTAGCATGTGCATCTAAATTGGCAGGGTATGTTAGTTAGGATGGGTATGCTAGCTAGAAGGAGTATGCTAGTGAGCGGATTGCTAAAACATCTCATCAGCTTATTCTGTTTATGTTGTAATTAAAGTCTAAATCCCTAGATCTAGTGTTTCTGTTGCTGCTTGTTTTATAGATGTGCAAAAGCTCCATCAGGAATGGATTTAAATCACAGATCACCTCTCAGCAACCTATAGGAGACTGAGTACAGAGACAGGGCTTTAAGATGATATGTATAGGACAAAGTATTAATACCCTGCAATCTCTTGGTGAGGAACGTCTGTGGGTGTTCTGACTGCTGCATATGTCTATTCCGGTATATGCTGAAAGGAGCATTGCACTTAATGATGGGTCTGATAAGGGCCACGTAGAGTGATACTAGAACTTCCTTAGACCAGGATGCCATACTCTTACTTATACGTTGGACAAAATGGAATGATTTTCTTACTGCCTTGGCTATGTGTTGATTAAAGGCCAGTTTACTGTCTACATATGTTCTAGATTTCTAACTACTAGGTCAATTCTTGGGTGGTGTATCAATACAGTAATTTGCCTGGGTGGATATTGAGATAGCTCCCAATATGCTGTCATCTGTGAACTTTGTGAGCAAGAGACCCTTGACATTAACTTTGACTTCCAAGAAGTAGATGCAAAAAAGGAGTGGATCCAGCAAGGAGCCCCATGGTACTCCACTGGTGACCTACCTCTTGGTGGAAGTGGTCTCACCAATCCTGATTTCATGGATCCTATTTGTGAACCAGTTGGCAATCCAATGAGCTACATATGGATTTATGCCCATTTCAGAGAGTTTGCCCACAATACCTGAGTGAGGTAGGTGGTATGCACTATTTTCCCCTCCATCTATGGCCTTGGATACCTTCTCAAAGGAGTCCACCAGGTTTAATAGGCATGATCTTTCCTTGACAAAACCAAACTGGGATGGTTCCAGTATCTGTAGGTTGCCGATGTCTTTGGTGATCATTTCCATGATGATTTGGTCCATGGCTTTGCATATTAGTCTAAGCAGACTTTTGGGTCTCCAGTTTCTGCAGTCAGTTGATGGTCTACCCTTATGAATGGGGATAACCGTCAGTACTCCCCATTTGCTTGGTATGCAGCCTGTTTTGAGGGTGTAGCTGAAAAGTAAGTCAAGTAGTCCTGATAGGTCATTTTAGGCATGTTTTAGGAGGCAACCTGGGATATTGTCAGGCCCCTTTGTCTTAGGCCTTAGCGATCACTGCTTTGACCAGTTTGCTGCTGATAGTTGGAGGAGTTATGCTGGGTGTAATGGGAAGGAGTGGCGGCTGAAGTTTGAGCTGAATTTGACAGTCAGCAGATCCATTATGTCACTCTGCTTAGTGAAGGTGGTACCATTTACTACCAGCTCTGCACACCATTGCATGTTACCTTTTAGGTTTTGCACATAGCCGTAAAAGACCTTGTGGTTGCCCTTAGCCTGAGAAGCTATCTTGACCTTGCAATTTGCCTTGTTGGATTTAATTTTCCCTCTTAGTTTCCTGTTTAGTTAAATTAGTGAGCTCTTCTCATTATAAGAGTTTCCCTTTTGGATTTTGGACATGACCTTTTTTCTTTTTGTTATATACCTTCTTAAGATTAGGGGTCCACCAGTGTGCTATGTTTTTGGGGTTTGTTTTGGATTTTCTTCTGGTAGTTACAGCTGTCTCTGTGCAGTCATTTATATGTTTGTATACTGTTTCTGTAAACAATTCACTATAAGCTGTTGTGAACTCGGGTTAGGTGGGGGACTGAAATTTGACAAACTGTCACTCAATAGAGTGTTGTTTGCTTTAGAATAGTTACTAACTGTAACAGGTTTTGCTGGGTTTTCCAAGCTGATTTTTATTTTGAAGGACACAACTTTGTGATTATACCTCAGCATTGAGGATATGACATGGGGGGGGGGGGGCTGAGCAGCATTCATCCTTATTGGTGAGGATAGTCCAGTGTGCTTGAACCTGTGGTTGAAGTGTAGACTAACTGATCGTGGGCATGTGTGTTAATAAAGTCCAGGAAATGCTGAGCCTGCAAGTTGGAGGTTGTGTACATTTCCCAGTCTATAGATTGAACATTAAAATCTTCCACAAATAGATTATTTGGTTGGATGGAGAGTGACTGTAGTAGGTCTAGATAAGAGTTGTGGGATTCTTGTGACATAGATGGTGACCTATAACTTGCTAAGCTATGGTAAGGAACTCTGTGGGTGATTTGCAAATGGATAAACTCCATCGTATCATCCTATTCAACCAACCTTGAGGTATATTTGTAACAAATGTACTGCTAGAGTACTTTCTGTGGCTTAAAAACATATCTCAGTAATAGCACAGATGTATCTATATATATATATATATATATATATATATATATATATATATATGTATTTTTTTTTCCCAGAGTAAGGAGACCTTGTGTGGTGTGGAGTTTCATGTTAAAACTTCTAGCACTGAGCAGTAACACCTTTAGTTTCCTTTGAGTTTTATCTGATATGTTAGTAGGGTTGTCACTTTGGCATTGCCTAAAAAAGGCTCTAAGGCAGTGGATAAAGTTTTATCCAAACTCTAGGAACTCAGAGGAGACAGATGCAGGCAACAAATACTGAAGCACCCTAGACTAACACCAGAAATGAAGCCAGTTGTTAAAGCTAATCATTTTTATTCACTTAACTCTCCATATGCCTGCATATGTACAGGGCCCTGCCAACTGCTGCTGCTTGGTGAGCAGCTCTGTGCAAATGTGCCCAATTTGAAGAAGCATTAATGAAAGTGAAATCTAACTTCTGAGCCCTCTGGCCATAAAACAACAACAGATTGAGCCCCTCTGGAGTACTACCCAGCTCAGGTAGACAATGCCAGCACCTTCTGCTACAAGGTGGAAAACTTTAGTCCTCTTAATGTAGAGACATAACAAAAAGGGCCATTGAGTGCAATTCAACAACAAAAAATGTATTACCTAGTTAAACCACCCCTCTGCAAGGTTATTACAAGACAAAAAAGTTTAAGTACCAAACAGTAAAGGAGAAAATGCAATCTGTAGCAAAAATGTACTTTAAATGGTCAGAAAATTGCAAACGACAAGCAGCAACCATTTAAACAGTGGAAAACAAGTAAAATAATACAGTTTGAAGACTTACCTTTGTCTGGAAGGCAATGGATCCAATGGAAACACTTCTTGAAACACAAGCAAATAGCCAAGGTCTGTTCAACTCTATGGAAATGAGCATAGAGACATGCAAACATGCCTAATTTATAGAAGCAAAAATGAAAATGAAATGTAACTCTTGAACCCTCTGGACAATAAACAACTACACTTTGAGACATTCTGGAGTACTTCCCAACTCAGGTAGACTATGCAAACACGTTCTGCCACAAGATGGATGACCTTACTCCTCTTAATGTAAAAACACACAAAAAGATACTCAAGTGCAATGCAACAACAAATAACTTATTCCCTAGCTAAATTGCCCCTCTACAAGGTAAGTACAAGGCAAAACAATTCAAGTACCAAACAGTGAAGGAAAAAAAGGTGATTTGTAGCAAATATAAACTTCAAATACTCAGAAAATTCCAAAATACAAATAGCAATCACATAAATATTGAAAAACAAGTGCAATAATACAGTCTGAGAGTGTATCTTTGCCTAGATGGTATTGGATTCAGTAGAAATACTTCTTGAAGCATAGGCAAGTAGCTAAGGTTTTCTGAGCTCTGTGGAAATGAGTTGAAAGGTAAGTACTAGCCTTGTGGGTCATTTCAAGCCTAGCCAATTTCCCTTTCAAAGATAAGAATCAAACCTTTTGCAAGGTAAACACCTTAACCATTGTACCAACCCCCAAACCTAAGGTTATATTACTCCAGATTGGGACTCAAACCCAGAATTCCTGGTTTAACACATTACAGCCAAGTGCGCCTCCAGGCATTCCTACTGATACCTCTAGGCATCAAATATTGCTTGTTCATATTTGCATTAATAATTCCAAAACCATGCTACATACAAGGTATCAGAATATTTTGTCTTAAGGGATACATGATGCAATCACATTTGTATTAATATTTGACTTATATCTCGTGTAGTTAAAGAGTTCTTGAATATTAGTTGTATACAGTTTATTTGTATTATAATAATTTTTGTATTTCTCTAAATATCTCAACATTCAGACAATACAGACAAAACTGCATAACCTCATAGAAGGCTTACAACTCTATGAAGAAAATCCTGATGGCTGTATGTGTCTTGCTTGAGTAGTTACTGAGAAATCATAAGCTTTTTATGTAACATTACAAAATTAATATTCACTGCCTTCTTTTGGCTTATAAAATCCAGTTTACAGCATCAAAATAACGAATGCCACCAATGTAAAGATTAATTTATTCTCAATAGTTTGTTATTTACAGCTTTCTAGTACTACTTATGGTTCCAGAGATATGAATATTTGTTTGAATTGTAAGGTGATAACTTAAGTTTTAAAGGATCAGGCCACACCCACTGGGGGTTAAAGGTACAGACTCAAAAGAGTTGTATTGGAGGGAAAGAGGTAATTAACAAAATAGCAAATCATCCCTAATAGTCACTTTTTCTGTGTTTGTTAATTAATTAATTAACATGTTAGCACAACCAAAGAAGAAAGTTATTATAAATCTGTTAACCTTGCTTGTCTTTTACTGGCTGTCTTTTACCTTTAATGTTATGTTGACACGTTAGCTATGTTTTTGTCATTTGGCACTTTCTGGAAAGCTTACAGTTAAACTCTCACTGGCTCTGGGGAGTTTAGGGTGAGGACTGTACTTACAACAGCAGGTAGTACCAGCCATCTTGAAGTGCTGCTGCTCCAAAGTGGGGGAACTCCATTGGACCTCAAAGCTCTCTGGCTCCATACTACTACACTTTTGCCATGAGGGAAGGAATGGGATGATAAGGCACCACAGGAAGAAAATTAATGGCTTGTAGGACTCTTACTTAAGTTGCAGGTTACTGGCTCTCACCCCTCAGTGGAACAAATGGGCTGGTTGGGTAAAAGTAGTAGAGCCATGATTCTCTTCCTTGTTTATTGACTTCTGTACCCCAAACATTTATTTTAGATCCATTCATTCTGGTAAGATGATGCATGTTTGTGTGAGTAGGTGGGGGACCAAATGACTGGACTGAAACTGTAGATTAGGTATAACAATATATAAAATAGTTCCACTACAAGCGGCTGAGCTCCAAATGCTCAAAGGCAACCTTCTCAAAGCGAGGGACATGAGCATCTTGTAGTTCATACAGGCTTGCCACTCATGCTTGAACTCGAATAATGAGTTTGGTCAAGCAGCTGTAACACCAAACTCAAATACATTATTCAAGTCTGAGCATTTAAGTGCAGCAGCTATGGGGAGTGAGTGAGCGGGAGTATGTGTGTAGATTAGATAGCAATCAGGAAGGGGATTTAGGTTTTCAGAGTGGGAAGGGAGTTTTAAGGATAAGGAGCAGGAAGGGAGTTCAAGATTAGGGTTAGGGAGCGGTGGGGGATTTTTAAGTTTTGGGGAGCAGGAGGGAAGTTTAGATTTATAAAGCAATTGGGGGATTTTAGATTAAGTGATGGGGGTTCAAAATTTAGGTTTAGAAAGTGATTGGGGATTGATCAGGGATTTTACATTTAGGGAGTGGGACTGGGATTTTAGGGTAAAGGAGCAAGGACTCATGTTAGGAACTGGGTGGGAGTTTAATTGTTAGAGATAGACCTCTGCTAAGGCTATACAGTTTCAAAGAGTTAGGTAATAGAATGGGTAAATAGTTTAAGAAGGTCAGGCTATTGATAGTTGGGGCATCTGTCTTTCGATGGATGTGTGTCAAAAGCTACTAGCTTATGAGTACTTGTAGTAGATCCATATAAAACAAACTCACATAGTTGTTGATGTCCTAAAACATAAAATGATAATAAAATAATAGCAAACTTGGAAATCAAATAAACTCAAGAATTTAAGAAATATTTCAGGTAAAAAGTCTGCTTGATTTGGGAGGAAAACAGTATTAAGTGCTTCAAAAGGGTGATGAGCTTTCACGTTTGTGTGCTTAAAGGTGTATATGGTTAGGCATGTTATAGTCCCAGTGATCACTTGGCTAGTATTAAGTCGTATGTTTGAAAGATCCTAAAACACCTACAAGCATACAGTTTAATGAGCTTAATTTTTAATTAATGCAATATGCTCCATAGATTATATTGATTAAACTTTAGTTAAGAGATAGTGCTGAACACATACTTCTCAATTGTTCAGATTTTTGCAGAATGTCCAAATTTTTGCTTCGCATTTTTGCTCTGTTCTTCATAAAATTTGTGGTTTTCACCATGGAAAATTTAAGTCACTAAATAATATTAAAGAATGACAAATATTTGAGTTTCACACTTCATAACTTTAAGAAAATACAATATAATGCAAAACGTCTTATTCTAGCAACTTTTTTACATTTATAGGAACAATATTTAAACTCTACCCCTATTTTTTGGACCTTTGTCCTCCCACTATTTTTGGCTTTGTCCAGATTTATAGCACCAAGACGTCAAGAGATATGTCTGAACATTATATTAAGCCCTGGATGTTAATAGGACAATCCATTCTAATTATTATTCAATCTATACTTTTAAAAGAAGCATATTATGATCTTCCCCTTTAAGATGTTTCAGACGTATCTGGATACAATTAAAGGTATTGTCCCTAAATGTGCATTACATACCACACACCTCCACACTTGTGTCATAATTAGTGCCACTTTTATTTCTTTATAAATTATCTAACTCGTGATCTCCGTTCTTTAAATCTCTTTATTTATGTCAGTGACTTTCTTATGCTCCATTTTGATGGTTTTGTTGCTACTCTCTCAAAAGAACTACAGTAAGATTCAAGTCACTAACTGCTTTGACTAAGGTTAATTAACTTGTCATTAAAATAGTTATATTCTGTGGAATATACTAATTACCATCAAAGCAGCCCCTTTTAATAACTAAGGTCTTGCAAGTAAAGCACAATCCTATAATGAACTTATAAAATATTTAGGAATAACATTAGATCATAAACATCAAACAGCATGTAGAAAGAACTGTTTAAAAAATGCTGACTCAATACAAACTATTCTACAAAGCTTCTCACTTGCTCTCACAGGATGCATGACAATTTGTAATAAAAACATACTGATCTCAAAACTAGGTTAAGGTTACCCTTCGTTACCAGTAATTCTTCTTTCAGTATCCAGTTACTCCACTGTTGCCATCTTCTCTAGGAGATATATCCATCACTGTGATCTATTAAAATATTTAAGTGGCTCCTGGTACAGACAGAACAAATATTTTGTTTAGCATACTTCTTTTAAGAACCATAAATTTGCAATACTGCCCACTTTTATAAGCCTTAGCAAATGCAAATGCATTGAGAGACACACATTTAGGCAGAGTTTCCTTGATAAGACCCCCATTTGGAATGGCTACAAGCAAGAAGACATTTGACAAAGTGATCACAGCCATTTAGAATCATTTGCCTACTGTCATTAAAAAATAACATACTCTAAACTTCATTAAAAGTAAATTCAAACAATATCTGTAAATTCATACTCTTACATATGCTTCGGAGACTGTGGATGAGCAGTCTAAGTAGTTATCTGACAGTCTGAACCATCCCTACATTTAGAGTTGTCAGGTTATGTGCTCAGCTATATATGTGTGCATATATGTTGCACATAATTATTCTGTTTGCAGCTGCTTTGTTTATCATTTTATACTTTTATTTTCCTATATTAAGTTCTATCATTTCTTCCAGTTTGCAGTGTAATGTACAATCACTTTGTAATATTTTCTATGCAATTTGATAGCATGCTATAAATTACTGTAATGTAGGCCTTTAATGTAGCTCTTAAGTAGCCCAGATTGTGACTGAGCAGGGTCAGTTTGACCAACGTACCCGGTTAACAAATGGTAATAAATAAAATAAATAAACAGTTGGGAAACTGGGGACACTACCACTTTGTTCTACTTGTATAAGATGTCTTGCAAAAGAATAAGTAACAATTTATTCTTTACATCCCAGCAGTGTTCTATGTTGAAAAGGGATTGAGACCTGATAGCAACCCAGGTGACTCACGTTTAATTAGTTATCCTGTTTTCTGAGGAGTCAATTGAGGAGGAGCAGGATTTTTAATAGGTCTTCTATCCCAGGGGAAGGGGCAGATTTCCCACCAGTGGAATTGCTCTGATGCACAGGCATGTGATATGTAATGTACAAAAAAAAAGCCTTCTGTAGCTTTCAAGATTGTGGCGTAGTAGGTCACTTAGGTCTTCCCTCTGATACCACCCCCTTCTTGTCTGCTTACACTTTGGTTTTCACTATTACACAGTGGAAGGGATGGGGCCCTGGTTTGAAGTATAAGTTTGACAAATGTCAAAGAAGGTACTGAGCAGAGACTCTAAGACATATCTGTTGCTAGACAGCTATGCTATGAATAAAATGCTTAAAGAATCCTTGTATATTTCTTTTAAAACCAATTACAGATACATATTTCTAGATAAACCACATGAATAATAGTATAACTGCAAAGGCCCTTAAATATGTCTTATCACTGTTATAGGCTTAGGCCATACAAAATATAGAGAATTATGCTCAGGTCTCTGATCATAGCCTACCTCATATATGTTTAAGACATGGATACCAAGAAATTAATTGCAAGAGCAAAGCTTGAGAAGTGACTCTTGGCATCCTTGTTGAGAACATAGAATAAAGGCAATGATTGGTGAGACCTGGTCATCACGCTTTGTAGTGTAGGAGGCTTTATCTGCTCTTTTTACTTCCATTTAGAGAAAAAAAAGTGTGGGTAAGTAAAGTGTTTTACCAGCTTTCAGAGTATTTGAAAGCCAGCTTTGAAACTCAATAAAACACATATCACAGACAGACAGACAACGGGCTCGAAGAAAGGGTCCCTCTGGAGAAGGAACAGCTTTACAAGCTGTTATACACTTCATTCAGCCATGATTTTTATAAGTATGTCAGATAAAATAATATAATGGTTCCCTATTGACATGTCTGGACTTGCAATGCTGAATCCTGACAAGCTGAAAGAAAAAGACCAAAAATTCAGGAGAAGAACAAATTTAATTTCAAACATTAGTATTCTCCTTTAGAATGTTTTTTTTTTTTTTTGCTTTGCAGAGAGCCAATATCCCTTGCAACCCCCAAATGTCTATACAACACCCTCAAGATTGACATAGACAAAAGGTAACATCCCAATAAATAGCAATCTTGGTCTTAGTATATGTAAGTCTGGATTTTAGGTCATTGGCTTCACACATTTTAGGACTTGTTGAGTCCCAATATTTCAAATGGTTACTGATTCTATAAGCTTTCAAACCTGTTTTACTTTCAACCACTGTTCATTCCCAGCTGGCACTGTTTGCTGTTAATCCCAGATCTTAACAGTGTTTGGGATGATCAACAAGTGAAGTGTTTTTATTTATTAACTTTTAAATAGTTTGCAGCTGGTTGCCATTTACTTATTAGTAATTGATATGAGGATATTTATTACTAAAGGATGACAGACTGCTGAGGTCTGCCTCTAACTGTACAGACTATTTTCTATACATTATAATGTGTGCCTGTTATAATCTGTCTTATAACAAGACTGAAACAATAAACAGGAGATTCCATACCTGATAATCAACGATTGTAGAAGTTTTATTGTCATGAACCCAAAGCAGTGTTGTCCTGGAAAATGCCATTTCTGTGTATCAGGGGTGCAAGAGTCCGTTTAAAGAACAGTTACATGGGCAAATGAGCAGTGGAACACAATGGAAAACAGAGAGAGAGGTGACAAACTGGTCTGGGGTACTAGGGCAAAAACTCATCTTGCTGAGTTATTCAGTATGGAACCTATTCTAAGGTGTGGATGGTAAAAGTCTATACCCAGGTCAGTAGGGCAAATGTGTTTAGTGACTCATATTTGTGTGTCTTGTTTATACTTTAATCTGTTTGACATCAATAGTGTGACATGAGAGAACATAATACTGTCAACCATTTGCATTGTTTTGTTGTGGTGAGATTCCAACTCAATTTGTCTGCAACTTTCCTTCTCCCTTTACATTGGTTGGCAGTGATGGAATTCAAACCCCATCTGTCGCTTTCCTACTTTGGACACAATAGAAGAGTCTTCATGGGTTCTGTTCAAGTAGCTTTATTATATATAAACATATCACGATAGAAGTTCACTGACTTTAACTTAGGTAACTTGTATACAAACTAACTACTGCAATCATACATGCTCACTCTCTAGCTGTCCTCTCAAAATGGCACTGGAAATAGCAAGTGCCCGGTATTTATATGTGCACGTTAATTCCTTGATATGCTTCTTAAAGATGCAGCACAAACACTCTGATCTACATCATCCCTCTTTGAGAAACAGATCATGCAATTTTATGAATCTATTTGGCATGCAGATAATACAAGTAGCTCTTTATCATGCAATTATACAAGACTAGGTACATATATACAGTTATGTCAAATTTGCTGTGTATTTTACACTGGGCCTGGAAATTTGACCATATCATGTGATGTAAAATTGGGAATTAGGTTAGCAACTGGAGCTGTCTCTACAGAATGTTCAACCTTGGGAGTATTTTTAACATCCTCAGGCATGGAAGTAGAGGTCGAAACACACTCTGGGATGGGAACAATGTTTGGTTCGCTCTGAGATCTAGAGTCTGTATCACAGGAACAATGCTGCAATGATGATTCTAGTACAGGAAAATGTCTGTGATTTA
Organism: Protopterus annectens; assembly: GCF_019279795.1. Taxonomy (NCBI): domain Eukaryota; kingdom Metazoa; phylum Chordata; order Ceratodontiformes; family Protopteridae; genus Protopterus; species Protopterus annectens. Next base: position 469,639,627 of record NC_056728.1, read on the forward strand.
TCCTGTACTCCATACCCTCAGAATCTACAAGGTAGGATCTTGGCTCGGAAAATATACCTGTAAATTGACCAATCCGGTCGAAACCTTGATCGTTTGTATCCTCACTGTCCCTGCTTCCCTCACTGGATGAAGAAATATGCTTGATTTATCATAACTGGACTTCTGGATATAACACATCTTAAATAATTGAGCCTTGATGGTTCTGCTATTCTTAGCTTTAGACCTCAATAAACTGGAACTAATAGATAGCGTCATTCTGGTTTGCCTGAATAGAAGTCTTTGAGCAGGTGAGACAAGTATATTGTCATGGGGTATGTTTCTGAGATTAAGTAAATTAAAAAAGACATTGTTATTATCACACTTTGACCTTTCAAGTAATTGATTTGCACTCTGCACTGCATGTTCAGCTAGCACATTTGACAGTGGATATTCAGGACTACTAGTAACATGTACAAAGTCCCATTCTTTTACAAATTTCTGAAACAACTGACTGGTAAATTGAGTACCATAGTCAGAAATAACTTTGTGTGAACTACCATGGACTGAGAAATGATGTTTCAACTTAGTAATAACAGTAGTGGATGTTAAATTAGGTAGTAAGTCAGTCTCAAACCAATTTGAATAAAGAGTCTACCAATATTAGGTAGTGTTGATTGTCCCACTCAAAGATATCAGTGACTACTGTTGACCAAGATAGTTCAGGAACTTGACTTAGCTGAAGTGTTTCTCTTTGCAAATGTGGTCTAGTACTACTGCACACTGAAGAAGAAGAAAGTACTGTATCAATGTATTTCAGTAATGAAGGCCAAAATACTAGTTCTCTCACTCTTCACTTAGTGGATGCAGAATCTAGGTGACCACAGTGTAATATCTGGACATATTCTTGTTGTAAGGAAGTAGGAACAACAACTTTAGGACCTTTGAAAATAATGCCATCTTCCATCAACATCTCATCTCTGTAAGGTAAATAGGTTTGCACTTCAGGTGGTACACTAGATTGCTTTGATGGCCATCCAACATTAATGTAGTGACTGAGCTTTTGCAAAATTGGATCAGTCTGTATATGATCTCTCAGCTCATCAAGTCTAGTGGTGGAGAAATTATGCACTGCCATCAGGTCAAAGTCAAAATTCTCTATGTGAAGCTGTTCTGTCATATTTCTGGGCAATCTGGATAAGGTATCAGCCAGATAAAGTAGTTTGCCTTTAGTAATGACCATTTTGAAGTTGTACTTTTCCAATTTGATCATCATTCTTTGTAATCTCACTGGAGCTGAATGAATATGCTTCTTTAGAATAGTTACTAGGGGTCTGTGGTCAGTTTTAATCTGAATAGCTCAACCATAGATATAATCATGAAACTTTGAACATGCAAATACTATTGTCAAAAGTTCTTTCTCAATTTGAGCACATTGCATTTTAGTATGGGTAAGTCTTCTAAATGCATAGGCTACTGGTCTGCCCTCTTGAAAAATAATTGCACCAAGCCCAAATTTTGAAGCATCACAGGAAAGAGTGACTGGCTTATTTACAACATAGTATCTTAATGTAGGTGGGGTGGCAATTTTCTGCTTAAGGTCTTCAAATGATTTCTGGTTCTAACCATGACCATATAAAATTTTTGCATGTCAGTTCTCTTAAAGGTGCTGTCAACTCACTGAAGTCCGGTATAAACTTGCTTAAATAGCTGACCATGCCTAGGAAACACTGCAGAGCATGAATATTATCTGGTGCTGACATTTCAAGGATAGCTGCTTGCTTGGTTGAGTCTGGTGTCAGGCCAGTACTGGTAAATAAATGACCTACATATGCAACTTCTGGTAGTTTGAATTTACAATTCAGAGGATTGAGCTTCAAGTTTACTTCATGTGCTCTGCCTAGAACTCTCTTTAGGTTTCTGCCATGCTCTACTTCACCACTGCCTCCAACCAATAAATCAACTACTAGTATGGCACAAGGATAACCTGAAAAAAAATGCTCCATTGCACACTGGAAGACTTCACTTGCAGAATTTTATTCCAAATGGCATCCTTAGGAATCTGTATCTGCCAAACAGGGTACCACAAGTGGTTAGTAATGAGGATTTGCAATCAAGCATCACTTGCCAAAATGAACTTTTTGCATCTAACACAGAAAAAACAGTGGCATTTAGTATTAGAGCTGCAACTTCTTTGACTGTAGGCATTGGATGAAGTGATCTCTTCAATGCTTTGTTCAGATCTCTTGTATCAATACATATTCTGATTTTGTCTGAGCCTTTTTTGTGAGTTCCTACCATAGATGACACCCATTCATTTGGTTCTGTAACTCGATAAATCACACCTTGCTGTACCATTTTATCCAGCTGAGCCTTAACTTTATCCCGCATAGCTATCAGAACTCTTCTTGCTGGTCTGACTACTGTAGTCACCTGTGGGTCTAACTTCATGTAATGCACAACTGGAAGTTTGCCCAACTTGTAATCAAAAACATCAGCATACTCTGAGAAAATGGCTTCAGAAAAAATTGGAACTAAGATATTAACTTATCTGATTAACTTCTTTAGTAAAAGAAAGCAGGTTCAAACTGTCTTTGAGGCCCAATAATGATTGTACTGGTCTTTGGACTGCATAAAATAACAAGCCATAACAGTTCTTAACCAAGTAACATGAAAGCATCACTGAGCCTTTGGTTTGAATTTCTTCACCTCCATAAGCAACACGTTTTGCATTACTGGCCACATTGAGTTGTTCATCAGTTCTCACATTAGCAAATGTGTCTGCTGATATAACATTACACTTTGAGCCAGTGTCTACTTTAAGCTCTGTGGACTTACCATTGATCTGGATTATACAAAACACTTCACTCTTTGCCAGTACAATTCACTGCATCAACTCTTTCACCAATTACTGATGCACAATCTACATAATAAGTGGACTGCTGTAACTCTACTTGATTGATTTGCTTTTTTGTGTGTCTCTTCTTTACAACTGTGTGGGGTTTGCTTGATTTGCAAAACTTTTGAAAATGGTGCCATTTTTTACACCTGTGACATTGCTGACCAAATGCTAAGCACTTCTCTCTTTTAGATTCATGACTGGCATCACAATTGTGACAGTTAACAAGAAAGCTGGACTTGGGTTTTGCTAATTCACATTTGTATTGCACTGAGCATGCTCCTTTAACTGAACTGGTCTTAGAACTTGCTGGAAAACTACGTAGTTTCCCTGGTGAACCAGCAGGGGTTGTGGGTACCATGTGCTTAGACCTACTTCTGTTTGCCACATGTTGCATGCTATCTATATTTGCTTTGGAGCCTACTGAAACCATGCTCTTGTCACTTGCAAACATACTTGTGTGTTTTTCTGTAACTCCGTGGATTTGGCAAATCTCAATAGCTTTACTCAACATTAAATCACTATCATGAAGCAAAATCTTTCTCACAGCAGCACTATTAATACCACACATGAGCTTGTCTTTTATGAACTCATCTTTTAAGTCACCAAACCGACATATTTTGGCTTTGTTTCTCATGTCAGTTATATAAGCTGCAAACGTTTCCCCCTGGTTTCTGATCTCTCATGTAAAACAAATGCCTCTCTAATGTAATATTTGTCTGGGAGGTTACACATTTCTCTAAATTTACACTTCAAACACTCAGGGTCTTCCTTAGATTCAGCCTGTACAACAATATGATGATTTTTACCTTCTCCCTCATACAGTGCTGACACATACACAAATGAATGTTCTCTTTCAATGGCCACTGACCATGCTAGGTTTAGCAAAATAAATGCCCTGGTGTGTGCATCTTTATCTGAATAAGCTGCTTTTATAAAAAATATCATACTCTTTCTCAAATATTCTCCAGTTCTCTGCAATATTCTGATCAAATACAAGTGGTAAGGGCTTTCAAAATCCATCTGCCATATTAACACATACGAGTGAAGGGTTTTGCAAATAAGCATGAACACATGCACATAGACATATGCCAGACATTTATGCCAGTAGTTGTAACTTTACCCAATAGCACAACAATCCTTTGTATAACTGAACTTTGTGAAATAAGTCTCTCAAGCACTGCAATACTCTTGAAATTACTGTACTACAAGAAATTACCTCATCAGTTTAAGAAACAGTTCAAATAATTGCATGATGCAAATGAACTGGGCAAGAGAAGCTTAGAGTCAGTAATATTTTAAAGTAATTGCACTTTGCGAATAAACTGTATACAGCATGCTGAAATTTCCCCAAAATGGCAGTAACTTGCTAGGCAATTCTTTACAGTGCAAGCAACACTCTGTAATGCTGGCACTTTGTGAATAGACACAACCAGCACAGGAAACATTTTGGCTATACTTTGATTATACCTCATGAAATAGTTGCACTTTCCATGCAAATAAACTCTTCAGAATACATTCACAGTAATAAGCACATACTGTAAGCACTTTTCACACTTTGAGATACTTCGAATAACTCTAGTTATGCTTTTGATACAATACAAAGTCGTAGTTATGCCAAAACACAGTACTTTGCCAAAAAACTTGGAGTTACCTTGCTTTATTTACTCCTTATGTGCCCTTTTTGCCCTTATTATATACATTTTGCTCATTCAATCTCTTTTCATGCCCATTGCACTTTTCTTGTGCTTGTTTTACTTTAAACATGCCTGTTTTGCTTCAAACACACTCATTTTGCTTTAAACATACTCATTTTTGTTTTTCTGAAAATCGTTTCATCAAATATCTTAATCTTAAACATTTTATTAGTTAATAAACCTTTTGAGCCCCCCGCTTGTTTAATAATGCAGTTCATGCCCTTGTAATGTTCCATTTTATCTTTTTTATAAAATAAGCAGTTTGTGTCAATTCTCATTACCTTTTATTCTTTTCTGGCTCTTTTGCTCATTTCTCTTAGTTTACCTTCACAGTCATCTCTGCACCTCATGGCTCCAAATATCCTTCTCTGGAATCCCGGTTCTGACACCATTTCACTCTCCTACTTTGGACACACTAGAAGAGTATTCATGGGTTTGTTCAAGCAGCTTTTTTATATACAAACACATCACAATATAAGTTTACTGGCTTTAACTTACGCAACTTATATATAAACTAACTACTGCAATCATACATTCCCACTCTCTGGCTACACTCTCAAAACAGCACTGGGAATAGCATGTGCCCGGTATTTATATGTGCATGTTCAGTCCTTGATATGCTTCTTAAAGACACAGCACATACACTCTGATCTCCACCTTCTATCTGATCATCTCTCTTTATAAAAAGCCTACCAGATGATAGCATACTTCTTTGTTATAATCTCTTCTTTTTAACCTGGCAGTGATGTTGAACTAGTTTTAACATATGATCGACTAGTAGGTTTTGTTGTAGTGATTTTTCCGTAAGTTGTTATGTTAGTGACTCAAAAGGCAATTCACCTGTTTTAGATGGACAAAGTCCAGTTTCTTACTATATAGTACAAAGAACACCTACTTAACAAATCTTTACGAAGTCAAGCACTCAGAAAACTGTTGAGGGCCACAGACAAAATGTTTGTCCCTTCACACCCATAATGAACCCACATCCCTTCAAAATCATACATAAAATAAATCTCTTAATATATCAAGAAAATGAGATCAAAAATGCAACTAAGAATCTTAAAGTCTCATACATTTTATAAAAATGTAACAAAGCTTCCAATGTACCACAAAGTGTAATTCTGCTCTCCTGTTTTTATATAATGTAACAGACTCTTAAAATAGCAAATTTTATATCCCAGTTTCATGTACAAATATTTTGTATAACCATATTTTGGCACCACGGACATTTTCGGACTAATATCTGCAAACAAATATTGAGAAAGGGCCTTCAAGACTACACTATTAAAAAACCCTTTATGATATAAAATGCCCAAATCATCCTGACCTTCACAACATATCTACTACCAACTTACACATTATCTTTTTCCAGGGTGACTTGCTCTATACTTCCTTATAACCTCTTGAAAGTTTCTGACACTGACTTTTCCACATGTTCAGTGGTGCCAGTAATATTCCTTTTAAATATTCTCCAACCCACTTTCAACAAATTTTGCACAAAAAAGTAAAATATAACATTATGTGTTTATGATATTATTTTTCTGTTTTCACATCTTGATGCAGTGCCTCACATATAATTGGGTTTTGTTGGTCACCTCCCAAATCCACTCAAAACAAAAGATTTTAAGAAAAATATTTCATATCCTTCAAAGGCAAAATAACCATTTATCTTACCCAAAATTAATTTACCATTGGTTGTACAGATATAGTACAGTCAAAGATCCCAAAGTTATTTATTTATTTATTTTATTTTACATTTGTATTCTGGGAAAGACCAGCTGGACCTGAATCCTTTTTCAGTGGAGGCCTGGGGAGAAAAGCTCCAGTATAATGCAATAACATAGAATGTTAAAAAACATAACAATGTGACTTGAAACTTATAGAGTACATCAAAACTGTAGGACATTAAGATAATATATTATATGGAATATTAATACATTGAAATAGTGGGAACAAAAGCAGCAGTAAATTAAATGCCATGTGAAACTGTAGTTATGAACAATGTACAAAGTTTACATAGTGACAACAATTCAAATAGAGAGACCAGGATGAAAGGTTGGGGTGCCCCAGATAATGTTTTACAGGGAGAAATAGAGTTCAGGTTTTCTGAAGAGATGTGGTATAGTGGAGGAAGGTGGGTTAGAAAGGGAATTAAGGAGCAGGTGGAAATGGGGGAGGGGCATACCCTGGGGTGTTACATGAGCAGAGCTAGGAGTTAGCAAGGTGGGTTTTTAGAAGCTTTTTGAACTGTTTAGTTGTGGGTATAGTGACTAGAGAATTTGGCAAGGCATTCCAAAGTTTGAAAATGTAGTTGGAGTAGAAAGTTTCACCTGCTACGTTTTTTGCTTTGGTGACTTGGAGAAGAAGTTTATTGTTGGAATGAAGGGATCTAGAGGCAGAGTATGGTTGTATAATATCTTTGAGGGAAGGGGTCTTTTCTGGGTGGTGGAGAATTTTATGGGCAAAAGTTAGTTGATTTAATTGAAGGAGCAAAGAGAGTTTAAGTCAATCAAGTTGTCTGAGTGATAGGCAATGATGTGATTTGTAGCAAGTATTGGTAGCAAATTTTTAAATTTTATTGTAGTAGGCTTCACATCTTATGAGGTCAGTTTTGTGGATGTTTGTAAGAATAGGGAAGCATATAGGAGAGTTGATAGCAGGTATGTCCTAGCTATTGTCTTTTTAGTGCTACTAGTTAGAAATTGGTTATTTCTATATAGAAGGCCGAGTTTCTTGTGCACTTTTTTGATGGTTTGGTCTATATAGAGATCAAAATTCAGGTTATTGTCAATTGTAACTCCTAGTAGTTTAGTATAGGGAATAGGAGTGATTATGGTTTTGTTTTTGAGAAGATGTGGAAGGTTAAAAAGGAAGACGTATTTCTAGTGGGATAGAACAGCATAAGTTTTGTTTTACTGGGATTTAATATAAGCTGGGAGTTGCTTAACCAGGTTTCAACAGACAGGAAGGAGTCTTGGCTGATGGATTGAAGGTTTGTGAGGGAGGAGGCAGAGCAAATCAAGGAAGAATCATCAGTGAATTGAATTAGACTAACATTGAAAGTGGAATAGTGAGGTTGGTTAGTCAAAAGAGAGAATAGTAAGGGTCCAAGGATAGAGCCTTGTGGTACCCCTATGGAGACTGGAGGAAGGAGTAAGAGGGATAGTTGCCAGCAGATGGCTTGTTGTCTTTCAGTTAAGTAGCTTTGAAACCAGGCAATGGCAGTATTGCCTAGGTTATGGGAGGTGAGGACATTACTAAGTTTGGAGTGGCTGACCATGTTAAAGGCTTTTGACAAGTCTAGGAAAATGGCTGATACAATTTGGGAGTTATTTCTCTACTGCTTAACTATGTTTGTGAAGGATATGGGGGCAGTTGAGGTCCTATGGGCAGGGCAAAAGCAGTGTTGTGTATTGGATAGGAGATTGTGAAATAGCAGGTATTCTATAAGTTGGGAGTATACTACTTTTTCCAGGATTTTGGATGGGGGGAAAGAATGGCAATGGGGTGATAGTAACTTCACAGGAGGTACCACCTTTGTTGAGGGGTAAAATATGCAAGATTTTCTGTATATTGGGGAAATAGGCTTCAGTTAGTGATCTTTTTATAAGTATGGTTATTGAGTAAGAAATAGCATCTGAGGCAATTTGCAGAAAGTCAGCAGGGAGATTGCCAGCAGCTAAAGTGGTTGGTTTTAGTTTTTTCAGTGGTTTTGTGATATATTGGGTGGGGACTGGTGTTAACTTGAAATGGCTTGTGTTGTTTTGAGGGGACATGTTTTGGTATGGTTCAGAGGGGGTAGGGATTGACTTAGTTTGGTTGTTGGCTAGGGTTTGAATGGATTGTGTGAAGAAAGTGTTAAACTGGATGGCAACATTCACACATGTAACTGTTGTTGGAGTGTAGGTAGTAGTTTTACCAGGTTGCAGTAGGTTGTTAACTGCAGCCCAGATTTTTTTGGGGTTATTTTAATGTTTGGATTGGATGTTGTGATAGTAGTTGGATTTGTCAGCTTTAGTTAATTTTTTTGTTTTGTTTCTAAGTTCAAGGAGATTTTGTTTAGTAGTGCTGGTTTTGTTCTTATGGAGCTGCACCCAGGCTTTGTCCCTGGCTTTGAATATGGATCTGGTTTCTCTGGTTAACCAAGGTGCATAATTAGATTTGATTATAATGTTTCTAGGAGGGGGATGAGTATTGAGAATACCAAGGAAGATGTTGAAGGAAAGTACTGCCTCATCCAAGGGAATTGTTAGAGGTGATCCCAGGAGCAGTTTTTAGGGGAAGACATAAAATTGTTAGGATTAATTTTTTTCTGTTTCTAATTGTATGGAAGATGGTTATATGTGTTGGATGGGTGTAATTTCTTAAGAGAAAAGTTGGGCAGTGGTCACTCAGACTGTCAGGGAGGCAGCCTGAGAAAAATGATAAGTGGGGAGAATTAACTAGAATCCAGTCTAATAAGGATTCACGCTTAGTGGTTTTGTCAGTCCTGGTGGCAGATGTGATGATTTGGGCAAAGCCGTACAGGCTGATGTGTGGGTTGGGAGTGGGAGAGCAACACAGAAGCCAATCAATGGTGAAATCTCCCATTAGTATGGTCTCTTGGAGGAGAGGTGTGGTACACTACTGAAGTAGGTTTTACAGAAGAGCAATATTATTGCCAGGTGGAATGTAACCCCCTATTATATTTAGGTGTTTTTTGGAGATAATGGTTAATCTGATTAGAGGCAGCTCAGCATTTGCCAAATCTGGGATGGAGGTGTCAAGGATGTTAAGTGATAGGTGTTCTTTATATATGATAGCAACTCCACCTCCTTTTTTGTTTATTCTGTCTTTCCATAGGATATTGTAGCCTGGGGAAGTGATTTCATTGTTGCTGATGACTGGTTTAAGCCATGTTTATGTTAATGTGACTATATCAGAGGAATAGTGGGATAGTATTGCATGTAGATTGTGTGTTTATTGACTATGCTTTTTACATTTATACTGAGGAGGAGGAGGGATGATTTGTTTATTCTCAGATAAATCAATCATTGAACTTGAATGCCAAACAGAATTCTCTCTCTCTTTCCTCTACTGTCAATAGAAACCAAATATGGTCCTCCATAGATTGCAGCATCATGCAACAAAATGATATAATATTCTTGAGGCCAACATCTGCAGAACTCATTGTGTGTCCACTTACAGACATGGGGAAGTATCTGTAGCAAAGATGGTTAATATTACACACACCTTCATGTCCACTGAGATACGCATAACATATATCGCATTTGATTCCATGTGAGTGTGACAGGTCTACTAATTCCCATATTTTTCTCTCTTTCACATGGTAGTGGCTGATAACGTGTTGGCTGTGGAAGTTATGTTAGCCACTGACAAACTCATCTGCAAGGCAGAGGGAAGCAAAGAAGAATATCACACACCCACTGGTTCTGAGTGGGTTACTAATACATGCTGCTATGCTCATGTTGACACTGCTCCTGCCATCATAATGTGAATCATGTTTCTGCACATTGGAAAATCATGGCATTCAGAAAAGAGAATCATGTTGGCATGCTGTTTTTAAGCATTTCAGTACTGAACTGCCATGTTTGATTTCATTACTTGCATGCATGTACCTGTCATTAGCATGTTGACATTGACATGCCATTGTGTAGATATTTGCATATGATGCATAACACTCTGTTTCTCATGTAGTCTGGTCACACCACATGTCTCTAAGTGATCCTCTCCTTATGTATCAGCTCACACAGTGCTATTTTTGTATTGTAATGTAAACTATTTGTTTTGAATCCCTCCCCACAGTTTTGCATACTATACGGCATAATGTGATTGCTCACAAATCTGTTTTGTGCCTCACTCTGTTTTGTCATGTAGACATTTCATGGCCATATTTGACAAAATTTTGTTTCAGAACTTCAGAAGCAGAATCAAAAACAGCTAATTTAGATATGTTTCAGCTAATCTGAGAAATTTACAGTTGGTGTACAATGTGTTGTTAAAGCAGGAAGGATGGCTATTATTCAACAGATTATTTACAGCTGTACCTTTCTGATAAAATATTAACTCTGATCTGATTGGATGTACACATAGTGTGGCTTTCTGTGATTAATTGCATCTTTTTAACTCAAGACTCAATTGTTTGAAAGTAAGACATCTAATAATACTCACAGCTAATATCCCAAACTTTAAAAAGGAGACATCACCATATAATTTGAAATATTTGTTTTTAGAATGGGGTAACTCACCAGCAACTCCCTCCCCCAGTTGTAATATAAACAAGCTTCATTGTTGTAGAAAGTCAGGGGAAAGGAAAATGTTTGGAATGAGCATAAAACTCACAGCTTCTATCTTCTCTGACGTTTACAACACAAACACAAACCATAGCATCTGCAACACACCAAAGTCTGGCATACTTTAATATTGACAACAGAAGTTAATTACTGATTTTTTTACATTCTTAAATACAGTTCCTTTGCTTTCATTTGTTGGTACTAATCATTTTTCCCTTTGTTTTACTTTTAATTGCTCCAATCAACTTGGTTTGTACATTTTGTATGTAAATACAATTCCTTTTAATTCATGTTAGTATTTCACCTGGAACACTTTTTTTTCATTGGTTCATAGGTTCATATTTATATACTAGGTAAAAGCCAACAAGGGCTTTATAAGCCTAGCCATGCAACCCAACCCATTTGTGTACCTATGCATCATGGGTGTTTATGAGGAAAGGGTATGTAAGTTAGAAAGTTTCTAGAGGATATGTGAGCCTGCCTCTGTCTATCAGAGACATATGGGCCAAATTTGGGTATGAATTTTAATTTCCCATCCATAGGTCAAGCTTATGCTTAAACAAGGTTAGGGGTGAGGGATGGATTCTGCTTCACATGGCTGGTGAGCCTGTTCCAGAGCATGGGAATCCCCTGAGACACATATTTATTTCACCAACATTGTCTTATTTATGTCTCAAGCAAAACTGAATTCGTTTATGAATATGATGAAATAAAAGCACTTGCTAGCTGTGCATAATAAAGTAAATTCATTTATGAGCTGTTTTTTTATTTTTACATCAGTTTTTTTGTTTATTTTTATTTATATTTAGCATTGCATATCATTCAAATAAATTTGTTAGATTATGTCAAACTGTTTCAGATATCAATAAAATTTGCTGGGTAACAGTAGTATTTCTATAGTTTCATCCGGGTGTTTATTTATTTATTTATGTATTTGTTATTTTATTTATTTATTTAGTTTGCCTTTTAGTTCATTACAAATATGTCAATTTTATATATTGTTTATGCTGATAAACTTAGTATGCATCTAAATCATCATTATGTCTATCATAGTTTAGCTACAGGGATGACTGCATGTACACCACTCACTGACAATATAATGTCACTAACTAAATAGCGGAATGGATTTTTTCTTTTTTTTTCTTTTTACTTTAGAAGAAAAAACATTAAGATGATTTTATTACTAGAAAGTTTTATTCTTACTGTAGTTGCGGGCATTGTTGCCAGAAAAAGCTTTAATAAAAAATTCAAATGAAAAAGTCTGTTGGAGTAAATGCTCAAATAAAACCAAACAGATAATATTCTTCTAATGAAGGAAAGATGTCAAAGCACTTAAAAAGCTTCTTCAGACCTTGTTGGAAGTATCACTGGTACCCTTCATTGTTTTGCTCAGCGGTTATCTGTTTGGTTTTATTTAATAAAAAATTGGTGAAAATTCTAATTTCATTTTATGATTCCCAATAAGTCCAAGAGTCTCACATAAATCTAATTAGATTATGTGAATATGGTGGAATAAATTTTAATACATTTTCCTGATTTAGACTCACACTCATTAGTAGCTCTTTTAATACTATTATTTGGTTAGGCCCTACTTATTTGAGACAATGGAAGTGAATTCATGAATTGATAGTTTTAAGATAATATAAATCTAATGACTTCAATAACTTGAAATAGTGACTCCTTTAATTATAAAATTTTTATAGAGGGAAACACAGTCATGAAATTAAATTTGACCTATATGAAAATAACTCTAAAGTCATTTGGAAACTGCATTTACAAAATACCTTTATTAAAACATGGAATTGTCTAGCTTAACCTGTAGCCTTTACCTTGGGATTTTTGGAAATTCAAAACGTTAAAGATATGAAGATTTAAAGCAATAATAATAATAATAATAATAATAATATATTACTGTGATATGAATTCTTAGCCAAGACAAAGCCTGTGTCAGCACAATAAATTTTAAGTAAATATAATCTTGACACATAAAAGGCTATTAGTTCATTCTGTTAGGGAGAAACTGAAGGGTTACATGTTCTTTTTAAATGGGAATGAGCAGAAAATAGTACTCTCTCTCTCTGTATATATATAAATATATATATATATATATATATATATATATATATATATATATATGTGTATATATATATATATATATATATATGTGCATGGGTCTACTTTACAAGACTAAAATCCCACTTACCCAACTTTCATAATGCCGAGACAAACATACCTCTCAACTGCATAGATTTTTGCTGAATGTCCAGATTTTTGCCACTTATTTTTGACCCATTTTTCATAACATTGTGGTTTTCTGGCAAATTAGTGCAAATCATTAAAGAATGAAGTTAGAAAATAATGACAGGCATTTGAGTTTCAGACTTCATACCCTTCAGAAAATTCATGCCAATGTAAAACCTGTTATTCTAACAACTTTCTAAGTTTGTAAGACCAGTATTTAACAATTGTCCTTATTTCTGGGCCTTTGTTCAACTTTTATTAGTGGCTTTGTCCAGATTTCTTGCTCTAAGAAGTTGAGAGGTGTGCCAACAACCGCATATCACTGACCTCCCGGAACACTGACTTTCAACTCCAGTTAAGTAACTGCTTGGCCAGACTAAAAAAATAAATTAAAACCAAAGCAAATTAAACCACCCACCCTGTAACTAAATATACCAACTCTGAGATTGCACTACTGTGGGAGTAAGGGACAAAGTTCAACATGATGGCCAAGTGGTTACTTATCTGCAGTTAAAAGTCAGTGTTCCAGGAGGTTGGTGATATACACTTGTCCGCTTTTTCATCTTGGTGTTATGAACGTCGTGTAAGTGGGATTTCAGTCTTGTAAAGTAGACCCATATATATATATATATATATATATATATATATATATATATATATATATATAGGTTTACTATCAAATTTTGGAATGGCAGCTGCGCAAATGCTGTATGGTCAAAATCACAGCTCTCAAGGTTCATAATGCTCAACTAAAGTAGTACGAACCATAATCATGAAAGTAAAGCTGCATTTGCTATTATGAGTTCAGCATTGTGAATGGAGATCGCAGTACAGTGGGGATTGGGGAATTCACCTGTTTACTCACTGTAATGTGATGTCATAGCTGGTGGGTGCAGGGGAGCTTGCCCCCTGCAAAATGTAACCACTAATAGATACTTTTGATTCCGAATGTTTTGAGTTTTGAATGGGGACATCACAGTTATCAGTACTGAGATTTTATACTAAACAGTGAGTACATTCTATTAGGTTTGGCATTGTAAATAAATGCACAACTACCATTCTAAATTGTGATAGTAAACCATATATACATATGTATGTATATATGAATTATATACGTTAATAGTGAGTCATAACCTAAATGGAAATTATTGGAAATTTGTAGAATGCAAAACTTATTATATAAAAAGAATTAGACACTGTTACTGAAGTCTATTAGGCTAACATCTTCAAGTTTATGCTGGAACGTTTTAGGATGGTCCCTGTGTTGTAGAACAAAATAGAAGTTCACAAAAAAATAACAAAAACTGACACGGCAAAAAGGAGCCATAAAGATGATAGAGTGGACTATTGAGGATAAGAAAGAAAGAAATTATGTATTGTTACTGTTATATGAAAAGCTCAGAATTTCCAGACAGGAGATATACAACCAGTTAAAAGAGAAATTAGAGAAAAGAAAAATACTTACACAAGTAAAACTGTCAAAAGCTTCAAATGTAAATTTGTGTTCATTAATACAACAGATTCATGATATATGTAACTCTGTATGAACTGCAGAAGTGGTCCGTTCTGGCCACATTGCAGATGCTGCAAAAAGTACTTTTGATTAACATCAAAGATTGAAACAAAACTAATTTCATGAACTTTAAGTATACTTTGACTTAGGAATGGGGTCCATTCCTGTCATGATATTTTAAACCCAAAAGATCTGGAAAAATTAAAAAAAGACAGTTTATATGTGGAAATATATGTATAAAGTTTGTTTTACATATTTCAAACTCTCTAAATTTAATAACACATCTGATTCTTGTTGTTGTTCTTCTGTCGGCTTTTCGGTTAAACTCGGTCCGCTAATGATTGGCAGTAGATTTTTATGGTGCCGAGGTGCCAGCTCGACGCCCAACCTTCAACAAAGGCACACCCATTCTACGCATGTCTTTCGAATGCCACTCGACCATGGGGAGGACATGCAGACTCCACACAGAAGGCACTCTAGCTGAGAATCCAATGGGAGGGCCGCTTGCTGTGAGGTGGCAATGCTACCGCTGCACCACCATGGCTTAGACAATAAAACATCTGATTCTAAATGTTGGAAATGTAATAAGGTGGTCAAAGCTAATTAGGTTCACATGTTTATGGATTGTGAAACAGTTACTGACTATTGGAAGGATGTTAGTAATTTCTTTAAAGGATTATGGTATGGTAACTGTATATTATCAAGCATACCAATTTTGATAAATGCTCATATTCCAAGAGTAAAAATCATTGTAGTGGGGTGTTCCAGCAGTCATTAGAAAAGTAGTTACTAAAAATAGAGATCTGCTCAATACATTTGTTTAAGGAATGCTTAAGTTTAGGTACCATTTTATGTAGAACCAACCAACACCAGAAACCGACTGTAGAAGGAAAAAGGCTAGCTGGTAAAATATAGTAACTTCTGCACAGCTCGAACAGAGTATAACACACGTATAGCCAACACTAGTGTTCCACCAAAATTCAGGCTAAATCCACTCGTAATGATGAAAAAACTAATATTTTATTGAAAATAAGGTTTAGCGCTTTCATCTGTTAAAAATCAGACTTCCTCAGAACCAAAATGGAGTACTTCCAGTTCACATTTAAATAACAATGGAGCTCTTAAAGAGACATAGTCATAATAACTCCATATATACAAACTACTATGCTAAAAACAGCTAAGCATTTCAACAGATTCAGTGTGCTGATATAAAAAATAACAATATAAATATGATGACAATGTAAATAAATAAAAATAAATAAAAAAATAAATAAATGTCTCTTTAAGAGCTCCATTTCCTCTTGAATTTTTGGCAAAAGATGAAGACAGTTAAATTGAAGATGTACTTGGTTATTGTATTCAATGTAAATATTTTCTTCTGTACTGTTGATTACAATTTGAGTGCATTCCTTTCTTTATATATATATATATATATATTTATATATTGTATATATGTTAACATTAATACAACAGAAGCTGGCTGAATGTACAGTAGCAGTTATTACTATAAAAGTTGTGGTTGTAAATGCTTACATGCTCACTACAGCTCACTTTGTCAGCAAGTTAATTGCAAAGCCAGTGAAACATTTGATCTGAATGAAAACCAATTAATAACAGTCATACACCGGTTTCTGTTCTTTTTCTTTACTCATATTACATGTTAGAAACATGTATTGTCATGGCCAGTCTAACATTAATTATATGACTGCAGGAAAAGAAGGAGGCAAACAATTCTTCATAACAGATCAGAGAAATGCTGAGTCATTTAAACAAATCAAAGGGAGATGTGAAATACTTTGTTAGCTGAGGGTTGTAGCTTTAGGAATGTATATTCTGGATTGGTTTATCAAATAATGCACTTCTATCACTCTACTGCATGTGACTAGTGCTACAGGTGTATTTATCCATAAAGGTGCATTTGGCAGTCAGTTGGCAAAAGGCTTTTTATATTTAAACCAGAGTCCTCACTAGTTCATGATGTTGGCCCCATATTGCACAGCAGTTATTCAGATCAGCCATCATAACAAGCAAAAAACACAGAGCTCAGTGTACTGTTGCTAATAACATTGGCAGTTACTTTATCACTACCATAAATGAGGATCCTAGTAAAGGATAACACCAACAGAGAAGGTGGGAAGCTTTCATATTAAACTTCATTTTCTTATGAATTCTTATTAAGGTTTGAAAACATCTTTGTACACTATATAAAATGCAATTCAAATAGAACAATGTAAATGCTGATATTCAAACACACCCATGATTGTTTCCTCTTCTCTTGTCTTTGTTCTTTTGAGAGTTTCATCTTTCTATAAGAATTATCATAAACATGAACTAGATTGCAGAACTAAACCCTTTTAGAATAGTTGTAATATCACTTTCTTAGTAAAGTTGTTAGCAGTTTACGATTCTACGCTGTGTGTCTGTATATAAAATGTATGGAATAGCTTTTCTTCTTCTCTTTTTTCAACTGTTCCTGAGGAAAGGAATAATGTTATAAAGAGAAGAGACAAATAGGAATTGGAAACATATATAGAAGATATGATTCACAGAAGATGAAGGGGAAGGGACACTTTAATATTTCAATGCTGTAATATGCCACATACTGATCATATGTTGTTGTTGACTAGTGCAGAAAGTGCTAGTATGTGTTAAGATGTTTTAATGGTCATGTATAATTTAGTGCAAGTTATCACTGAGTAACTTAGTTATATAACAGAAAATTTGAAAAAACGTACAAATATTAATATTTGAAGAAAGATTAGACTTACTGAAACGGGATAGACAGGATATGAAATGGAATGGGTCCATATGCTGAACACAAGCTTAGGCTAAAAGTATGAACATCTTTGCTCCATGATTTAGCCTTGAGTAAAAGTTGTCTGATTGCATAGATCTCAACTGTTTCAGATTTTGAAGATTGTCACAGATTTTGCCATACATTCTTGATCTGCTTGTTATAAAGTTTGTAGTTTTCTGTCAAATTGAAGAAGGTCACACTCAATAAATAATGCCAGACTTCAAGTTTCAAACTTCATATCCTTTACAAAATGCATGCTGATGCAAGACATACCTTTGTAGCAATTTTCAAAGTATGTAAGAGCAATATTTAAAATATGCCACTGTTTTTGGGTCATTGTCAAACATTATATTTTGGCTTCCTTCCAGATACTTGAGCTAAGGTTTTGTGAGATGTGTATACATGGACTGAAATAACATCAGCCTGACTAACCATGAAGAAACTCATATATCTACTTAAAAATGAACATACAGACCATCTTAAAATTATTGATCAATAATTGGTCTTCCATGGAGTTAACTAATTATGTTATGGCTACAGGTCAAAACCCAGGGTAAATAAAGGAAGGCCCAGTATCAGTCATATTAAATCAAACGAAGGTCACAATGCATATTGGATCCTTTAGACATCTATATTGAATAATGAATATAAATTATTAAGAACATTATTTGCTAAAAGATTAGCAAGTATATTCCTTAAACTCACATGACAGGGCATGCTTCTTGAAGGACTACTTATAGCAATTTCAATGTTATTTATTTCATTTTTATTTTGCATTTGTTTGCTGGGCTTGTCCACTTGAGCATGAGAACACCTTTTCATTACAGATCTGGGGATAAAAGCTTAGCATAACAAATACTTTACAAACTTTACATAGCAAATAGCAATACTAATATATAGTAACAGTATACAGGCTACATACATGGACAAAGCATAGCATGCAAGTCTTTACATATAAAATTAATATCTTTATACATGTGTAAAAGAACAAATATGCACATTTATACTGTAACTTTTCATGTAGTATAAAATCATTTGTCTGAGAGTATGTGTGCATTTTATCCTGGTGCTGAGCATTGGTACAGAACTGTCTTAGGTACTATTAAAATCTGTTTCAAAACTTCCTTCCTAATTGATAATGTAACCAGATCAATTAATCCATTGTCCGATGGCTAAAATGGATGCAGAAAAAGCATTTCAATGTGTAACCTCAACTTTTTTAAGGCATATAGGGATACCTCTACAATTTGTGTAGCTAGTGATGGCATTGTATAAGGGCACTAATGTTAGAATAAAATTGGGTACAGGGCTTTCAGGAATGATGAACATAAAAAAGGTACACAATGTGGATGTGTGCCCTCTTCCTTACTGTTCATATTATATTTAGTAACGCAGAATGTAAGTTCTGCTAAACTTCACTATACACAGATAATTTCTTGGAATAGTTGTCTAACCCTGGTGAAGATTAACAGTTAGTGTTCTCAAAACTAAATAAATCTCAAGTTACAAAATTAACCACAGGATTCAATAAACTCTATGTAGGCTTTGCGCAGAGCCTACACAGAGTTTACATGCTTGTGCAATGGTGCACACGCAATGCATATTAATGATGCTCAGAGCACCTACGTTAGTTTTGTGGCTGCCAATACTGTTGCCAAGACATTTAACCAGAAATAGGAACATATTTGACATAGTTGTCATATAGACATGTGGTAGAATGAAACGCAAATATACCTGTCATCCTCTTTGAAGAGGATATGTGTACAAAGGCATACATAATTGGGGGACGAAATGCCAAAATAGGGACAGATTTTTAAAAGTGCACTTCCAATCTTAGAAAGTTGATAGAATAAATAGGCTGTACATTACCATGAACTTTCTGAAGATCATGAAGTTTGAAACTCAAATTTCAGTCATCAGTTTCTGACTTCACTCCACAATAACATGCCAATGATTTGCCAGAAAACAAAAATATTATGAAGAAAAGATCACAAATATGTGACAAAGCCTGGACATTCTGCACAAATCAGGACAGCTGAGAGGAATGTTCTCAAATATATTTACCAGTGAGTCACATGAATCCAGAGACTATCCCAGTGATATGGCAGAAGGCCACAAATTTGATAAGGAAAACATCTGGACATCCTGGGAATATCTGGACTGTTGAGAGGTATGAATGTGAAGTATATGGTCCAAACACAATATAGAACAGTGTACATACAGTGCAGAGTATTATGATATCCAATTCCTGGCATTCCTTACTGAAGCTGTGTTAATGATCTGTAATAGGACATGGACTGCCATGTAAAATGATCACTCAGGGGAAGTGTGTGTATTGAATAGAGACACACGGATGAATTGCAGGAATGAACACAGAGAAGGATGACAGGTGAATCTCCCTCATGTACAGCACAGGAGGGTATGTCAATGGAAGATGGTTGTAGCAGCAACATCAAGCACATATCTATATGGTACAGTATGGACTGTACAGTGAAAATGTGCTGTTTGTGACTGTCACACAAGGTGACATAATGGAGAGGATGTATGTGCGAGATAATCATCCTTACATGAATAATGTAGAGGACATTTATCTGGAATCGCACATACAATTGAGGTAGGGTGCATATTGTAAAGCTGTGCAAACTGATATGCCTGAATATGAGTGTACTCTCAGCAGAGGTTTCCAGCAAGATGGCCACAGTTAAAGGATCACAGAAAACATTATAAGAACCAACCACAATCATGTACAATTTCAGAATAATACCACCACTAATCTCATGCCTCTGACATAACATAAGTGAAGTGGAGTGATAAGACATGAGCCTGCACACACACTTAAACAACTATTATGATACATCCACACTCTATGAGGGTAACCATGCACACTATCCTGTCACTGTAATATATGTGGGAGGTGTTAGGAGGGACACTGCTGTACCCTTATATGACAGTATAGGCAATACAGGCTAGTTGCTTTGTCTGCATGGTGTATATATATATATATATATATATATATATATATATATATATATATATATACATATATATATATATATATATATATATATATATATATATATATATATATATACATATATGTATGGCACAATCCATATTGTCATGAATGATATGCCATTAATGCTGTGAAACACCTATGTATGTAGTGCGTGCATTAACAGAACAGGTAGCACACATGCATCTGGTGTAACAACTTGATTGGTGTTCTGCACCATCAGACAGTCATGTATATTCCACAGAAAGAATACCTAGGTATGGTCAATAAGCTGTGTGACAGTGCACTGTGACAAAGGTGGTACACTTCAGTTACACATCTGTGGAAGATATGTAGGGAGGAACATGAAGAAGTGTGCATTGTACACAGGTATTGGTGTGATGAAGGCTAGGACCATGAAGTTATTATTTCCTCTGATGTGCATGTCCTTTACATAACCAGTACTAGTATTACATTCACAGGATTTGTCAGCAGTGGGACCACATGCTGGTGGATGTACCACTTACCATCTACCCCAGAACATGGGTCACATACCTACTGGTCTGATTATAGGGCATGATGTTCACATTATAATTGGGTGGTGTGTTTTTTCCTGATTCAACAAATCCCTCAATGTTTCTTGACAATGCAGGTGTTGTCATGGCTGTGGCAGCAGTTTTTGATAAGTGTTGATACTGTTTATATTATACTAATATCACAGTTGGAGGCACTGATTGCCCACAATCTGTAGTCCTACAGGCAGCTGTGATGTCCATCACTTAACTAATGGGCAGGAAAGGGCCTAGCAGACACCCCTGATGTTCCAACCGGATCACTAGACCTGACATATAGGTCATGTCACACATTTCATCATAGTGAGATGCCACATATGTCATACACTGGTCTACCCATTAGGTGATATAACTGTTTATGGCCACATATGACAGTGCTGCTTGAATACCTCAGTGTGGATTTGTGTCCAATGCCTTGACTTGATCAAGTTCCACAAGATGATACTATTGTCATCATGCATGCCCTCATTGACCTCTTTGAGGACATCTATCAGGTGCAATAGACCTGATGTAGCATTAACAACTCACACAGGTCTGTTGCACACACCTGGAATATTATTAGTGTGCATGTAGAAGAGGTCCATGATGACATGTTGGTTTACTTTGCAGTCGGGAAGAGTCAGGATGTCTCTATACATGCATGCTCAGATGTTGTCCCCACAACTCAGATGGGTGCATGTCGATGTACACCCTTGTATGGGAACATAGGCTGTGTGGAAGGTGTGTTGAACTGTGTATTCATCTATATCAGGAAGGTGCATTTTCTGGATCACACTATAGGTGATCTGTGATGATGTCATGGCCCATTGATTACATGTGATAGGATTGGATGAGGGTACCACAGTGCATCCTGCCTATCATGATATAGGCTAGGGTTTTGACACAATCCCCCATGCAGGTATCATTGAGAAAACTTCCAAGCTGGGGATTAACAGTTGCATCAGTAGATGGGCAACCAGTTGACTCACTGACAGAACATCATGTGAAAGTTGGTGACTCAACCTGTACCAGTGGAGCTGTCACCAATGGAAATCCCCAGGGATCTGTGCATGGCTCTTCACAGTTTGAACTCTGTTTCACAACAGTTCAGGCTAAAGTCTATGGCCTTTGGCTTACCAAGTTTGCAGATTCTTGCATATTGTGTGCAATCATTGAGTCAACCAATGGTGATAACATAGTACAGGAGGAGCTAACATGCACACAACTGTATGGTGACAAAAGCACACAATCTACAAATAAATGCAGAAATGTGTCTTCACAAAGTTGTCTCTCTGAAAAGTGGAATTCCATGTTAATCGCAGCACTGACAACAGTCCTGCTATGCAGAAACCTGTTGATGCAAGCACTAGGAACACATGTAGATAGCATTCTGAACTTTGACCACCAACTTTCCACACTGTGCACATCATTAAGTCATGCCATCTTACTGAGATCTTAGGATCATATGACAGCACTGTAGCCAAACCTCATCACAACACTAGTAATGTCTTTTGGCTTTTCCCGGTTAGGGGTCGCCACAGCGGAAATCCGGTCCACTAATGATTGGCAGTGGACTTTTACGGTGCTGAGTTGCCAGCCCGATGCCCAACCTTCAAAGAAGGCACACCCATTCACGCTCACACATCACTCGACCATGGGGAGGACATGCAGACTCCACACAGAAGGTGCTCCAGCCGAGAATTGAACAGCTAGAAAGACCACAGGGCTTTCTCAGTAAGATAACACAGGACCTAAAGACCTTGCCATTATGTATATGGAAAGTTTTAAATCCATGTTATTGTAATTTTCATTGTATAGGATGAGATGATTTCTACCTGGCCTCCAGGCCAGCCTCTGACCCTGCCCTTTTGAGAGTACTGCATATCCAAAATTCTGAAATAGCTGGTGACATCAGCAGTGTCTGGTGAGGAGAATATAACAATGTCTCACATGCTGGTGTAAAATGCTCTCTATAATGTCAAGCAACAGCTCACAAACACACACACAGTTGACTGCAGTGAAAATAGAGCCCCTGCCTATTGAAATACACAGACTACAGACCCAGTACTTTACACAAGCATCACAGCTCAAGTCTGACTTGGAGTGCGTCAGCCAATACTTTATAGCTGATGGCATCAGCAGTCTCTGTTGAGAATATAACAGTGTCCCAAATGCTGCTGTAAAATGCTCTCTGTAATGCCACCCTGCTGTGAGACTAGAACCCTTGCATATGTAAGAACAAAGAGTACAGAACACAGTACTTTACACAAGTGCCACTACACAAGTCTGTCTTTTACAAGGCTGCAGGCCAACTTATAGAAAATAATATCAGCAGTGCATGTTGTGGACAAGACGTTGGGAGGCCTGCATGAAATGGATGTGTAGGCATGTGTAAGCATCAAAATGCTGTCACTCCATGGGATTGGAGTGGTAACTGTAGGATACACACTTCTGTTCTTCTGGCTAGACACAGAGACACACATATGCACCCGGTTGACCGTAGTGAGAACAGAACCCCTACCTATCTAAGTATGCAGACTATAGAACACATTTCTTTATGCAAGCACCATGGCAAAAATCTGACTTTACAAGACTGCAGGTGAACTTATAGTAGGTGACATCAGCAGACCATGTGGTAGACAAAATGTTGGGAGACCTGCATAGACTCATAGCTTCATATGTTCATTGGAGGCTCTTAGCCTAATGTCCCTACAGTGTTTAGAAGCCTAGTTATATAAAAACACTAGTACCCTTACTGAGCATAGTTGGATGGTCATTGTTAGCAGACCATATTTGTGAGCACCACAAACTAGCGCTATCCATGAGGGATATAGGTGCCACTCCAGGGGGGACTTTACAATCACCCAACCAGTAGTCAAGGTTGAGCTTTTACAGAGTCATTGAGGAGCACTGATTTACACTCAGTGGGAGCCTGATACAGAGGAGTATGAATTGCTGGGTTATATATCTGTCTCTCCAGTATGTTCTGTTTATGTTGCTGGCTAGGTTGAGAACCCTGGGCCAAGTTATTCTTGTCCCATTTGGTTTGCCAATGTCCAGCATTTCCACTATGGCAGGGTCTAAGACTGCTCTGCAGGGTAGGCATAGATCACCTCTCAACAGCCTGCATAATACTGAGTACACTGACAGGTCTTTCACTCTTTCCATGTTTATCATGTTTGGAGGCTCTGGAGTGTCATAGGTCACATCTCAGTAGCCTGCATAATACTGAGTGGACTGACAGGGCTTTCAGTCTTTCCATGTTTATCATGTTTGGAGGCCCTGGAGTGTTTCAGGCACAACCCTGTTCCAATTTCTGCAGGTTTCTGGTGAGGTACAGACAGAAGGGAGCATTGTACTCAATTAGTGGTCTGATAAGGGTAGAGTACAGCAGAGGTATGACCACCCTGGTCTTGGATGTGATGTCCATATGCATGATGTGCGCAATGCAGAATGTGTGTGTTACCACTATTGACAAATAGTGATGAAAGTGTAGATCGCTATCAACATGTGTTCCTAAGTCTCACAATACTGTGTTTGATCTTAGAGGGTGCTATGTATATGATAATTAGCAGGGGAACTTCATTGCCTAAAGGGACGATGAGCCATGTATGCTTTAAGGTTCAGTCCATGAATTTGGCACCAATCATTTGTGTGTGGCAGCCCCTTCTGTAATATATTACTATCATTGGGGGACATGGTAAACCACAGTGAATCTACTACTGCCTGCACCTCAGGGAAGTATTTTGCAAACAGTTGAGGGCCCATCACAGATCCTTGTGATATTCTAATTGAAAACTGGCTACTGATGGAGGTGCAGTCCCTGACTTTGAGGCTGAGTTATGTCAGTGAGCTATTTGCCTATCTCTGTATGACTTTATGGCTTAATTCCCACATGGGAGATCTTCACTATGACACATGAATGGAGGATTGTGTCAAAGGTCTTGGATAAGTCAATGTATGTGGTATGTCCTGTTAGCCTTCATCCAGGTCCTCAGGGTCAGTATCAAAGAAGTCCACAAGGTTCAATGAGCAAGATATACCCTTGACAAAAGCAACATGGGTAGAGTCAAGTGTGTTGAAGGTCACCTATATCCTTGTGGATATTGTCCATGCTTATTCCTTCACTAGCCTTGCAGATAAGTCTTATTAGACATATGAGTCAATAGTTGTAGTTCTGCATGTTACCAGATTGATGTGAATTATGTAACATGCAACATTTGATATTATATTTTGTACTGTGATTGATATATGTGTGCAAACTACTGAAACACCAGTATTGCCATGCTTCAGGGGGTGGCAGCCGATGGATGTATTGCATTTATGTGACACATTGTTAGATAGGACCCTCAATTTGTAATGTTTACACATGTAATTTTATGTCATACACAGAGACTGGACAGTAAACAGTAGTAATACAGCATAGTATGTATATTTCCATAACATGGGGAGCAGTGGGTTTGTGTGACAGTTAGCAAAGTGCATATGCATGCGAGATACACATGTTTGCATGTAGGCGAGCAGCATGCAAATGCAAGCCACATTGCTAAAGTCTGATAGTTAGTACTGAGTCTATGAAATGCACTTGTTGCTTACTGGCACTGTGGCAGCATGTGTTAATGCATTGATCCATTCTTGTTGGGGCCAGATAGTACTGGGTTGAAATACAAGTGCATGTAGTACTTTTGAATACATTGCCACCACATCTAATACTTTTAAATACATGTAAATATGTTGCCGCCATTCCCTGTTGCTGCACATTGGTGCACAATATGCACCTTCATGCAAAAATGCCTTAAAAAGGTGAAATGGGTAGATAGGACAGGCGTGAAATGGAGACTAGGCAGGGGGTAGAACAAAGGGAAAGCAGGACAGGAATATATAGGACAGTGGTAGGACATAACCATAGCTATCCATTTCTTTAACATTGTAAAGTGAACATATGTGGAAAATATTAACTAAAGTTGGACTGTCACCTCTAGAGAGAAACGTGACCATAAGACAATAATGTTGTATAGCCAAATGGACTGAATAAAGTGTGTCATGAAGACACCTTTGTGAAATGGAGAGCTATGTATGGGATGATTTTTTTTTTGTAAAAAGAGAGAGATGAAAAGGATGTAGGGATGTTTGGGTAAGGTAAGTTGGGTAGGCAAGGAAGCAATTGCAGACACACAAGACAAACAAGACAAGAGACTAAGTTGGTGATGTACACAAAAAGTTGGGGGACACCATGACTGAGGTGAAGGTGGGGGCATCCCAAACCCATGGTTGGCAAGCTGGGTGACAGTTAGCATTGAGTCCTCACCCACTGGACTGTCATCACTGTCAACTCACTCTGCCGCTGACTAGTGTGCTTGATGTCTCCTTCTCCTTCTCCTGGTATGTTGCAAAATGAGGGACAACAGCCTCTCCAGCTGTTAAGGCATGCACCAAATGTGTGGCGCACAACCCTACACACCACCCTTAGCAACTCAGTGCAGGTGATAAAATCACCATCTCCACCACTGCTCCTGGAATGTACCACTGGACCAACTTCTGGTGCAGGACTACCTGAGGGGGCAGGTAATGCAGGGATAGCAGAGGTTGTACTGCCAGGTTGGCTCCCAGATGTGCTGGGCACCGGTGCTACAGCTGGTGGAGAGGGGGCAGGCTGATCCTGTTGGGCAGACCTACCCTGTTGTGCTGTGGAGCATTAATGATGTGGCATACATGGATGACATGGACACATTTTGATGACATAATAAAATTAAAAAGAAAACATACAAAAATAAAATAAAATAAAAATAAAATAAAAAAAGAGAGATAAGGGTTGAGATGAGAGAAAAAAAGAGATAAGATTAGTACCTTCATATGCAACATACAATAAGCTGATACAATTATTTGACTGTATTATCTTAACTTGTACATTTAAGACTACCAACTCCTAATAGCTAACTTTTACTTTTAAGACTAACAGCTCCTAACAGATGTACACTATACTACAGACTGCAGCAAGTACTCCTTGACACATGCATATATTGCACATATGAATGTTCCAGTTGGGTCTATATCATAAGAGCGAAAGTTCACAAGAACGAACACTCTTATGATCAAAAATGTCGGACATCAAAACACTATTTCTGGGGTCACAGTACAGTGAGGATAGAAATATTTGCCTTTCCTCACTGTAGTGTGACCTCAGAGATGGAATATATATTTAGTGGGGGATGTGGGGGGAACAGCCCCCCACAATATCAAGTTCAATGTTTGTGCTTTTTTTGATGTTTGAGCATTCGTTCTTGCGAACTTTCACTGTTCTGATATAGACCCATTCCAGTTATACAGATTGCAATTTACAGCAGAGCATTTATGCTGCAGGTATAGAGGTTTGAATTTAATTTAAATATAATTGAAGAATTAACAGTATTGTATAGTTGGGAAGTGTGATATTTGAACCCACAACCTCGAACTAAAGTCTAATATTGTACTCTTGGTTTCTGCTACAGACTACATGCATACTTGTTTTACAGTTGAGATATGCATGCTCAATTTGATACAACTCTATAAAACACCAAAAAAGCTATCTTTAACTTTTAATGTTACACTAACACTACTATTCTGCTGCACACAAACCACATGCTTCCCTCATCCTCGCCAATCTAGCCCCTAGGGTTCGGACATTTACCTCACGATCATGAGCAGCTGTGGAAAAAACAGAGCAGAACATAATACCATTATGAATACCATTATTGCTTATATGCAGCTTACTTACACAGGTGTGGGATGTCCGTAGTCCTATACTCCCCAATCCAATGGTCAAAGGAATCCCTCTTCCTCTTCCATAGGTCATTGTAGTGATGCCTACATTGTTCACCAGTGGGCGGTCTACCAGTGGCGCTGGTTACAGTCCGAGCTAAACTACTCCAAACTTTTGACTTAAACTGGGAGCCAGAATATTCCCCCTGAAGAAGCATGGCACTATGATTCTTAACAAGGAGTCCAATAAAAATCTTGGAGTCTTGGACATCCCTTCTCAATACCCTTAACCTGACAACTTCCTCACAAACAACTGCCATGTCTGCCATGGATCTAGAGCAATGGAGCATGATGTCTTCCCATCAGTTCCAGTCATATCATTTACTGGGAGTGCACACACTGTCTGAGAATGTTGTGCTCCACTTACCATCACTCAAATATGGTGCTTTGTAGTGCACACCTCCGAGCACTGGGTTGCACAATGGTAAGTGGAGCACAATAGTTGTAAGCAGTGAGGCATTACATAACTGCAGTTGTAATTTCAAGGCTATTGGATGTACAGGCAGTTATGTATGTGTGTTAGGCCAATGTGAAGGCATTGCCAGTCCAGATAGCAGAAACATATTTACAGGAATATAGTACAGAGTATACCCACAGTCATACCTGTGATAATAAATGTGATAATATGTAGATATATACACAAAAAACTGACACAATACTACTGTCTCAGTTCTCATATATATAATTAATATCAGCTCCAGTATGTCAGATCTCATAAGTGAGAGTGACTACAATGGGAAGTGGAACAACAGTAAAAGTGTATGGAATATCCTGTATTAGAATCCAGGACAATGTACACAGCAGTCCTACACTTACACCTGTTGCCACAAGAAGGTTGAGAAGACACTTGTCTGTGTTGCAGTTCATTGCTATAAACTGCAATGTCACAACAATAAAATAAAGGTTACACACCCTGTACTAGAACCCAGGACCATTTGTATTCCAGCCCTACACTTGCATCTGCTGTGTTAGGTCTAGTTACATGACATTCCCTATTTTACCAATCCTTCTTAAGGTCTCACTATTAACTGCCACACAACATCACTGAGTGGATTTGCATGTTGTCCAGTAGTATTAATTGAATGCATCCATTTTCTATTTTTGGCTGTTTGGGGCCTGTCTGGCCAGTTGTCCAGTTTGCGCAGTGCTGCACTTCACACAAAAGAGATAAGCACAGCCAAACCTGAAATTCATTTTTCTCTGGTTCTGTGTTTGCACTAGGGGGTGCATCATGCAAACAGTTCCCCCCAAAAAAGAAAAAAAATCGGAAAGGTAGTTGAAATGAGGAAAATCAGTCTATGACATACACACTAGAAAATGTTAGCACGCATGAAATATTTTTACATAGGTCTAGATTTGAACTCTCACTCCACTACACCTTCAGAACACAAGATGGGTGCCTTATACCTCCTTCCACACAAACAGCTTTGCAGCAAAGAACTGAACTCAGTCTGCACACAACCAACTGCTACAGCATCAACAGTGAAATCAAACTATACAAGTGTTCTTTGCACATTTATTAGCTTTGGATGTAGTGCACCTAGTAATCACACAACCTGTCATGATTATTGCTTGCAAATATACAGCTCTGTCTTACATTTCTGTGTTTGTTGGCCATTCTTCTTTTATCTGAGCAGTAATCTGAGACATGCAGTGTTTAAGCCATTCTGTATCACTGACCTTAAAATGTGTTAGGATATTAAGTGGAAATAATGTCATATGTAGTTGTCAACAAATGAAGTACAGGTTGGATGTTAAGAAACACCACCTGTTACTTACACTTCCAACCTTACATCTAAAGCTTTGTAGATCTAACTTGATACACCCAGTGGAAGTAAGGCAGCCTGCAGTGCTGTTGTGTTTTCCTTCTCCAAACCATTAATCATTCACAGTTGCAATTCCATTAAAAACAAACACTGAGGGAATGCCTGCAATATGTTTACATCTCCAACATGGATCCAATTTTTGGGGGTTCAGCGATTCTAATGAGTTCACACCTCATTTGCATTCTTCACCATGCTATCAGCCCTGAATCTATACCATATAAAAAGGCAACCATGTAGCTTGGCGAACTGATGGTGAGGAGACTTGTTTATGTTGGGAAGACAGCAGATAATGCTATTTCTTCAGAATATATCTGTACAGAAGAGTGCTGAACTTCAGAAGGTTGGCTTCCATTTGGTCAACTACATACTGTATATGCTGGAATGTATTTAAGAAAACTCTAAAGCAAAGGCTTTTATACTTTTATCTGCATGCATTAGTTAGACATATACTGATGGCATGGGCATGTTTGCCAAGCCATTTCAGATGTATACATGAGTGCCAATACATGAAAATGGAATGCTGTGTGATAAATATGTACATTTATTTCAGGGACAGTTCCTTTGATAGCACTTTTAGCATTTCAGAGATGGTTTGTTAGCAAAATGTGTCATTTTCCTGTTATTTTGGGGAGGAGCAAAGGTGAGTTACTGTTATGGCACAAGCAAGGATATGTTGCTCTTGCTACACGCCTTGTTTTGCATCCTGCCTGTTTTTCATATTTCACATCTGTAGACTGTTGTATGTCTCTATAGTGGGCAATACTGAATGGCTACCTTTTTTGCTTTATCTGGAATCATTTGTTCAGTGCTTATGTGATACGTATGTGTATTATCCTTCTGTTGTCTTTTAGGACACTTAGTAGTATGCAACCAAGCTTGCCAATCCTTGGAGACTCTCCCTTCACCAGTGCTGAGAACTAGGTCATAGTGGATGCCTTTAGGAAATATGGTGCTTTTCTGCTGGAAAGGGGAGATATGGCATGTAGGGTACAAATTTGGCAACAGATAGTTGCAGATCTGAATGATGTGGGGGGCCACAGCATGACATATGAGCAGGTGCACTACAGAGCCATTGACAAGATTACATCTGCATGGTGGAGAGCAGTTGCAGTGGGCCATGACCAGATAGGTATGGAAGGAAGGCCTGCTAGGTAACCACCACTAACACCCAACGGAGAGTTCCTGGCCAATATCAGGGATCCTGGCAACTCACAGGAGAGTGCAGTATATCATGTCTAGGATGTGGACGCAACAGTATCAGAAACAGCAAGCACATCCCAGGAGGTACTTCCAGGTAGGCTTTGGTATCTCTAAAGTTGAATACTGTCACATAGTAAAACAGTTGAAATCAATACAATACTTCTGTGTCATGTATTTTCTGGGGGGATTAAAGATTGCTACAGTAATTAGCTTAGATTTCAGTTGACAGCCATGTTGTTGTTGAAAGTATACTTAATGGACATATAAAGGGGTAAATGCATTACCTCTGTGTTACTGTTAATTGTGATGATGTTGTTCTTACCTCCTGCTTAACGTCTTCCAGGACCGTTTGGATTACAGAGGAGAGTCTCTTTTGAAGATGGTAAGCCAAACATGTTTATGTCAGTGCTGCTGAGCAATTTAAAGAAATATTTTAGTGTGTACTGTTGATGTGAGGCCTGTTGTGTGTATTGCTGTACTGCCTGCAATAGCTACAGCACCATTACTTTGTTAGCATATACTGCAGTATAGTTGTATAGGTATTAATGTATTCATATGTTTGTTGCTTTCTATCAGAAGTGATCATGACAGTGGGAGTGTGGGCCCTCTGTCACCTGATGTCAGTGTATCAGCAGACTGATGATGATGGTGGCAAAACTGAGACACAGTAGGGGGTACAGAGGTTGAATCTAACAATGAGGTTGACATACAGCCATCCCATGCAATTCCATCAGACACAGCCAGTAGGCCTACACTTACCCATTCCAGTGAGACCACAGATATTGGACAGGTAGAGGGTGAGGCCATTGATCAGGGAAGTGTGGCTACTGTGGCTTCAGTG
The DNA here is from genome assembly GCF_019279795.1 of Protopterus annectens. Taxonomy (NCBI): domain Eukaryota; kingdom Metazoa; phylum Chordata; order Ceratodontiformes; family Protopteridae; genus Protopterus; species Protopterus annectens. Next base: position 469,671,251 of record NC_056728.1, read on the forward strand.
CCTGTTGTGTCTGGCTGTAGCCAAAGTGTGGGCAAAGTGCCACACAGGAGGGTTGATAGGGGTCCTTGGAGGAGGCCTGCTGACCCTCCTCTACCTGGTGCAGGTATCTCTTCCATTGCCAGTCAACAGATTTTTAGGGCTGTGATGGAGGTACAGGCATTGTCCCATAAGTGCTCCAGACAAATGCTCAGGGTTGTAGATGTGGCACAGTCTGACATGGGTGACTGCCTCCACCATGTTGTTGATTCAATGGATCAGATGAATCATACATTGGAATGAGCGGTGCCTGTGATGGAACATCTGCTGGGAGGGTAACAGCATCCACATGTATGTAGATCAGCCACATCATCTGCTGTCAACCAATGTGGCCTTGGCAGATCACACTTCAAGAGTGGCAGTACTTCCACTGGTCCATCAGTGAGTGTGCTGTCCACACCCAGATGTGGCAGGCCATGGGGTCATGGTCCTGGGCATCCCAGTGAATGAGGCTCATCCAGAAGACATCAGTCACATTCAGGCAGCAGCACTGCTCTGACTATGGGCATGGACGTCCCAGTGCAACTCCTGGCAGAGCCAGTTCTCCTTGTTGGGGATGACAACAATGAACTGACACCTCTACCATGTGCAACTGACACCTGTTCAACATACAAAGATGTAGAGCTAACACAGAGATTGGCTGTATTCATGCAGACACTCACACACCACTTTCACCTGGAGGACCCTACAGACACACACACAACAGTTGCTCATTTTGTCTCACTGGCCATTTGTTGGTGTATCCAGCTGTCTGTCTGCTTCTCTTTCTTACTCACATCACTCACTGACCTTTTGTGTCAGCTTAGGCTTCTTACCAGCCCCCTGCAAACACCCTGTGCAAGTGATGATAACTGTGCCATATCCCTGGTTTCTATCTTTTGGTTTCAGAGATACATAAGCTTTATGTCTGATGTTCAGGGTACATAGCTACCTTAGTGCTTAGTATATCTGCATCTGTGGTGTTGAACTGCTAATTATAGCTTTCACATATATTGGTCTTGGACAGTTAGACAGTTGATAGCATCAACATTTCCCAACCTTATAGTGAATGATCTTGTGAGGGTTGTGAAGTCAAAAACTGCAATGTGTATCTTACTTTCTAACATCTCTCTCTTTAATGATTTTCCAGTACAAACGTATGGTGCTAATCTGAGGGTGTGCAGTGATCATCAGTACTTTTGGGAGGTATGACTGTGTGAATCTTTGATGCCTGAGGCTTTCTACTTAGTAATGAACACATATAAGTCAAATAAGTCTCTGCTGTTACATGTTAAGGTACTTTCTGTACAAATCTTCCACCTTTCACTTGCTTACTGAACCAAGTAATGAAATACAAGGATATGCCACACATTCATATTATTAAACAATACACTCCAGGTTCAGGACTCATCTTGTAAATGCAGCAGTTGCCAGAGTTTTAGTTCATGGCTGACTCTGTCTAACACAAGCAGTACACAACCAATACATGGGGAGGTAGAGGTTGTCTGAGTTGCCTGACATCAATGTTACTATATGTATGTGAGTAGGAGGAAGCTTTTAGATCCCTAAGTATTGAGTGAGTGCGCAGTGCATTATCCCTTAACCAATGCAAAGACATACTGAGCACACCTACATCTGCCTACACCCACGGCAACTGGCTGTTCCCTCTCTGACTCCTCATCTGCCTGTGGCTGCAGTTACTTTGGTGGGATGTGCACCCTTTCCCTTGCTGATCCTGCTGAAGCTGTTACCTCAGTATTATGCTGTGTAGCATGGCACATACTGTGAATATTTCTGTACATGTCCATGGATTATACTGCAGGGCTCCCGAGATGTATCAAGGCACCAGAACTGTGACTTCAGCAGCCCAAACACATGCTCTGTGATATTTCTGGTTTGAGCGTGTGCCTCATTTTGTTGCTTTCCATGAGTTTGTGTGCATTTCTGATGGGTATCATCAGCCACAGTTCCAGTGCATAGCCTGCATTCCCCAGTAAATGACCCCATGGGATATCCCCCCCTAGCAAATATCTGGTACAGTTGAAATGTGTGCCAGATATGTGTCATGGTAACTGCAAGGGTTGCCAGCACACATGTTCAAGATGATTCCCCTGGCATTGCACACAACTTGGCTGTTGATAGAGTGGTAGGCCTTTCTCTTAATGTAGATCCCCATGTGATGCCTTCATTTATTTATGTGTGCAGTCTATGGCACCAAGTACTTCAGGGTAGTGTGCTACAAAGTAGAACTCCTGCATATTTCTAGGCCTGTCCTTAGAACTAAAGAGAAAATATATGTGGTCACTGGCATGTTGGAGCATAGCATTCAAGAACTGGTTGAGGATCCTGGATGCTGATCCTGTGACTTCCCTAGCATGTCCCTTATTGGTCTCTGAAAGGTACCTGTAACTAAGATTCTAAGGGCTACACATACCTTTGTCTCCACTGGGTTGAATTCCCCTTGTCTGGCTCTGGCGCTGAGTTGAGGATGGCAGAGGTTGCAGAGTTCTTGTAGTGCATCCTTGTCCACCCTGTAGTGCTCTACAATTTCCATATCATGTAGGTTGTGAAAAGTTAAATGGGGCCTGAAAACCCTTCTCCTTCTCAGCCTAGGCCTATTAGGAGCAGCAGCAGCATTAGCTTCAGCCTGTAGCACGTACAAATTAATTAAAGCTGCAGCAACCCCTAACATTCTGTCTGTGTAGACTCCTTTCCATGGCTATATTCCAAAAGTTTTGGAATTTGCAGGAAAAATCAGCACAGAGTCTACATGGATGCTTTATAGCTTGGTGAATAGCTCCGCCATGTTGGATTGGCTGATTAGCATACAATTCAGCTGCTTATGTTGTAATTAGCATGCAGTGGTGTTTAACTTGCTTGCGTGGGGGTACACACCTCTACCTGGTGCTTACTGAAGCTAAAACTGTCTGTGCTGGTGTAGGCTTTATTGAACCCCCCCCCCCCATTAACACTAAAACACAAAAACTTTACAAATTGCCTAAAGACCAGATCCAAAAATATTGAGGGAATGCTCAGCTTTGAAGGACTATAGTTATATAGTTAACCTGGGCATAACTTTATTAATTTCCTAGTAGTGTCAGAAGAAATAACCTAGAGATATATCTTCAACTAAAGTTTATTTTGTTTTAGAAGTTGGAGAGGGATATATATGGATATAATTCAAAGAGAACAGATTTTACAGTCATTTGTTTTATCACTGGTTCTCTATACTGTACAAAGTCAACTTGTCACCATCCCACTTTCTATGTAAGTTAAAAAGAGGGAAAAAACAAGCTGCAAGTTTCTTTTGGGAAGGTTAGAAACCAAAGGCCAGTTGTAAGATTATAGTACTAACATCCATGGCAGGAAAGGTTGGCAGTCCCTGATTTTGAACTATGCAGAATGGTAACAAACGTATTTTAGTTTGTCAAAACTGAGTTTAAGGTCTGCTTGGAAAGGTATAATGTTAAGAAAAATAAAAGGTTTAGAGGGGCTGTATGTGGTGTTGAATGGACAAAACAGAGAAATGAATGGAGGGATTCCAGGATGATAATAAAGATTGTTGGGGAAATAGGTGGGTGATGAAAGAGACAATAATGGAAGGATGAAAGAAGAAAGAAAAAGGAGTTTTGGGGACGTGCAAGGTTGGGCATGAAAAGAAAATTAAAACATTGTCGAGATTTAAGATATTGTTAGCAGACTATAAAGACAGGCTTTATATATTGAGCTGTGAAAAGGTTGAAGACATATGGGGAAGAGGTGTCTTAAGAAAATGCACTTGAAGTTGATTGGAGATCTTAAACAATTAACCTTTAATAAATGAAGAAAGATTAGTCCCTGGGAGTTAACTGGTTAATGAGAATTAGAATGAGATTACAAGTCAAGAAAGGGGGGGGGGGGTTAGTTAAGCTTATAATGTTTTGTTAGATGTTATGCAAGTTAAGATGAATGCATTTAGACTGGAATACGAATAAACTTTGAACACACAGATTGCAAACACAACAAAAAAAGGGTATGGCTTGCTTCTATTCCCAAATAAATTCCTATATCCAGAAAATTCAGATTCATTTGGATGCAATGTTTTTTTAATATGTTTAAGCACATTGTAGGCTGGTAAGGATACTTTCTTTTGTCTTTCCTTGTTGTAAGAAGGATGCACTAGGGAATCGGATGCATATATTTAAGGACTGTGAAATTCTTAATGTTTATAGAGTTGAATTCCAGAATTGGCTTGATTGTATATGTCTTATCCATTTAACATTTCTAAAATGAATTACTACCTAGGTAAAGGAGAAATGACTTTGCTAAGTAGATCAAAACCTATACTGTTTAATCTTTTGATGTTAGCAGCAAAGAAGACTGCAATATATAAATGGAAAGTGGTTCCAACACTAACAAAACACGATGTGATTAAGATAACCCACAAAATTCTAAAACTTGCAGCAACCAAAAATATTTTGATGTTAAAAGATACTGAGTAAGTGCACAACATAATAAACTTGCAAGTCAGTAGCAGGAAATGTTATAAAAAGACTGGGGGGATCACTGCCTCAGTGAAGATCTGCATTGTGTAAAGAATGGAAAGTACTTTAAAAATGAACACTCAGAATGGGATTTTAAGATGATAAAAAGTATATGAAGATTAAAAAACAGCAAATTGTATTTGACTGTTAGAGTTGATTTTATTTGTAAAAATGTTCTGTTTACTGCTTGACTGGTTTAATAAGTTAATTTTTATCAATAAAATGTCAAGAACGAGAGGAGAAAGCAAAAGAGAATCTGTACTATGGTAGAATTCATGCATTGTCATAAATGAAGTATATCATTACCCTGTCACTTCACACATCTCACTTCCCTTTAGGCATTTTACAGTGTGCAAGTGAATTAGAGCATTTGTATTCACTGTCCATTTAATACCCCTATAGCAACTACTGTTAACAAAGCATACTGAGTATCCATGGAGCTGAGACCCACACTAGAGAGGAAATTGTCTTCACTTATGAAACATTTTTAAAGACCGGTTCTAGAATACAGTACCTTGATCAATAACATACTTCCTGACCATCTGGTGCAGTTGGACACTACACAACAGATCACAAAGGAATGGGAGGGGTTTCAACTCCTGTCTTATAGCCAAAGGCTTGGGTAGCTCACAGTTTGCTAAAGCTTATTGCCTTCTTAGAAGTCACCTATGCCTGATGTACAGAATACTGAAAGACACTTACTATCTTTCGCCCTTTACATAGAATAGTCCCCAGGTTATTAACACATTAGAGGACGCTTAGCTTGAGTAAGAATTAATATCATCTGCACCATGGAGCCAGACATCTTCATAGCTCAAAACCTCACATGGCTATAGAATAAACTTTGTATCGCAATTAACTCAGCTTATCAATTCATATCTTCTAAAAGGATCTAGATGACTAAATAGACATCCACAATCTAAGATCCATGAGGATATGCAAGTTGCAATGTGGGGATTGATGGACATCCAGAAATTCCAGTGTGGGATCCATGTGCTCCCATAAGTTCCAATGTGGGATCCACAAGCACCTGCAGTTTCCAGTGTAAGATCCATGGCATCAAGCTGCTCGGTGGCCAATCGACCTTGACCTTGCCCAGAAGAACTGTCGAACCTTTAAACTGATGACATACAAATCCAATGCACAGCTGAGCAAGCACAAAACAGGTGATAATTCTAGGATTTCCCCAGTTAATAATGTTCTTGTTGCACACACACACACACACACACACACACACACACACACACACACACACACACACACACACACACACACAGTAGTCATGGCCTGTAAGTGTTATTTACAGTCAGCAGCCAGTACCATATGCATTTTTTCTCACTGGTGAAGGATTCAGGTATAATATTCTGAGTGGATTTGCATAACCATAAAGGAGTGATTATATTTTGTCTGATGTCATAGAAAAATTCCAACTATATCCCTACCGGTAATGTATGTTATTTTGCAATAGGTATGGATAGACTTACACACATGCGTTCAAAATAATGGGCATTTGCTGTCATAGTAAAAAAGAAAAACTGATATAGCTTATGACTGCTTATATCCTTACTCTAGAGAAAAAACACCTAGTGCAGCCATTGCTAATATATATGCAGTAATAGACGATAGTTCTGCCTATGCATCATTCCATTTCAGTGAGTTTAATCATGCTATTCTTCAGGAAAACAATAAAATCTAACAGAGCAGCAGCTGCCACATCCATAATAACTGTTTCTAAATTAAATAAATTGCTATTTCATATTCCCTTTTATGTGCAAATGTAAGGGCAAAGTTTATGAGAGCAAATACATTTTTCACAAATATGCAAAAGTGATTGCTTTTTATAATTCTCAGGGAAAAAAGTTGCCAAACTATTCACATACTGGCAGAGGTGTAGCTTGCTCATCTAGTGCCAGAACTGTTATTCAATCTGGTGTTGAGGAGAAAAAACTTGTAACACTGTAGCGAGCAGCTTGCTACATTTGCCATTCTGCCCACTAAGGGAATCGGTGCATCAGTGCTTCATCCTTGAAACCAAATACAGAATCAACATTCATTTAATGCTGGCACTGTAACAAAGCCCTATCTGCAGCTGACAATTATGCCACCAGTACTTTTGGCTGGAGGAGGCTGCCTTCTTCGCCATATCCTAGCCATGCTTCTATCTTTGCACAAACACACATGTGGAAGTATACACACACACACGCATGCACACGCACACACACACACACACACACATGCACACACACGCACGCACACACACACACACACACACACACACACACACACACACACACACACACAAGTAAAGAATTGTGTGAGTATGTCTGACAGAGCATATGTATAAGTTCAATATGAATTCATCAGTGCAACAGACTATGAGAAATGTTATATAAAAATGCAGCATACAGAAAGCAATAGGTTTCATAAACCCTACTGAAACAATTAAAACAAAATAAAATCCACACAACATCATTTTTGCAAGCAGCTTAACCCCCCTTCCAGCCCCAACATCTCGATACTTTAAATAGACCAATGTCAAGATTCCAAAGTCGTGGGAAAAAGGGAGAAATTCCCTTACCCTACTGTCTGATGATCTTGGGAAAAACACAAACTGCACACAAATCATCAGTATAAGTGAACAAAACATATTTATTCACTTGTAGTGATAAAATACATCAAGCTGCACTTAGCCAAATGCAGTGTTTGAAGAAAAAATCTTCCGTATAATGCACTAATGTAAAGTTTACCTGATGCATAATCAATGTAACGACCTTATCACAGTACGCAATACGAAATGTGATGATGGAAGACATTAAGCAGTGAGTCTGAATCAGGCAATAAGCAGTACCAGCATAATTCAAAGGTGGAAAAAATAAGAATAGATTTACAAATAATAAGCAAATGCAGAAATTTTTGCATTTGAGAAATATCAGTCTATTTAATCATGCTGTTTGGTAACATTCATATCTTCTAAACCACATTGTGTGGTATTACTCCTTAGCTTTGGGCATCCAAAGCCACATGCACAAAAATATGTTAATATTCCTTGGGGAATTTTATTCTGAGCAGTCATTATAGCTACGTTCAGGAAAACCACAGTAACTGACTTGTACACCACAAAAAAAATGTTTGTGTAAACGGCTAAATAAATGAATTTGAGAAAAAATATTAGTTATAGCCAGCACATATCAATTGCTCTCTCATACTGAATTTTGCACACACTTTTAGAGTACAGCCAGTAATTTATCATACAACTTAGATTTTTAAACCAGCCCATGAAAAAATCATGTTTAAGCCCATATGGGGGAAGTCAAGGCGCAGAAATATATGCAATGACATTACTCACAACAATCTACAGCATACGTCTCCATTAAGTATCATATCCTGCAGCTCTGCTACATTTGAAACAGCATGGCAGACAAGTGACCTTAGCCAAAATAATAAATAATTTAAGAAGCTGTGAAGGCAATTACATCCATATTACTAAAACATAATTTTGCATTATTCAAAGCACTTTTATCTGACAATTCTTGTTGGATATTTTCATAATTCTGTAAAAACACATTAATATTGACTCTACATAAGTGGTAACTTAAATACAACAAACTCTATCATCAGAAATACATTAGCTTGTAAAGATTAAGCATATCTTGTGACCTAATTCAACATCAAGACACATGATCTCAATCTGTGTTTGAATGTGCTATAGATGGAAAATTGGAAAATTGTAGTTTCTAAGTTTTGTGCTAAGAATTTTCTTGCTGATCTTTGGAAAACCCCAAACCAGAGCTCTTGTGGAAGAGATCTTCCTGCTTGCCTCTGATATGCCATGATTTGTAGCAAATTCTGAGGAGTCAGTGAATGTGGAAGAAATTGACATTAAGGAACCAACATATGTTGTTACAGAAGGAAAAGTTGCACAAGCTGATGTGCACACAGCCAGTGAGCAGTATTTCTCATTGCTGAAAAAGGGCATTGTGGGCTTCAATGCTAACATTGACATCTAAGGGACATCAAACCAAGATGCAGATTAATGCTGACTGGAACAGAGTCTAGCAAAATTCCACTAAAACAAAACACCTTGTTGTATGAGTGTGTGGAAAACCAAGTAAATATGGTATACATAAAACATACAAGGGTTAAAGAATTCTTCCCAGAATGTCAACCGAAGGAACATGCTGCTTTTCATGCAAATCTGATTGCCCTCACATAATTATATTCTGAATTTAAAGACTGTGTCTTTGAAAGGTTAAATTGCTCACTGTTCCCCAAACCATCTGAATGCAATGCCAAGCCCAGATAGAGATGGCATCTTTGAAAGGTTAAATTGCTCACTGTTCCCCAAACCATCTGAATGCAATGCCAAGCCCAGATAAAGATGGCGTCTTTGAAAGGTTAAATTGCTCACTGTTCCCCAAACCATCTGAATGCAATGCCAAGCCCAGATAAAGACTGCATCTTTGAAAGGTTAAATTCCTCACTGTTACCCAAACAATCTGAATGCAATGCCAAGCCCAGATAATGACTGCATCTATGAAAGGTTAAATTGCTCACTGTTCCCCAAACCATCTGAATGCAATGCCAAGCCCAGATAAAGACTGCATCTTTGAAAGGTTAAATTCCTCACTGTTACCCAAACAATCTGAATGCAATGCCAAGCCCAGATAATGACTGCGTCTATGAAAGGTTAAATTGCTCACTGTTCCCCAAACCATCTGAATGCAATGCCAAGCCCAGATAAAGATGGCGTCTTTGAAAGGTTAAATTGCTCACTGTTACCCAAATCATCTGAATGCAGTGCCAAGCACAAAAGATGGTGTCTTTAAAAGGTTAAATTCCTCACTGTTACCCAAACCATCTGAATGCAATGCCAAGCCCAGATAAAGACTGCATCTTTGATAGGTTAAATTGCTCACTGTTCCCCAAACCATCTGAATGCAATACCAGGTTCAGATAAAGACTGCATCTTTGCCCTACACTATCAATAAAGGCTAGAGAAACTTTGAGGTGCTCGATCTGTGGAGATGTTTTTCAGTTTGACAATGATTAGTTTATGTTAGTGAGTAAGCATTGTAGGGGATTTAATAGTACAATGAGGGCCCATGAAGCAAGATGACATTGAATTTGGTTTGCTGTAGCCAGATTAGCTACAGATGTATTTCAGTATGTCTCAGAATATTCAACTAAATGACATTTGAGAATTATATTATTTAAAAAAGAAACAGTCCAGTGTTATGAAGTGGCCTTGATTACGTAAAATATTGAGAATGCAAGTGAAAAGACAATCCCTGAGATTTAATAAACTTCCCTGCAAGAATAGCGTATTCCTGCATGGAAATGACCATTTAAGAACAGCACAGCAACACACCATGCATAGTTATGAAGGCGCGCTGCCTCTACTCCTAAATGGACATGGAGTGTAGACAAGTGCAGGGGGTGTGTCTGAGAGCAGAGCTCTCACAATATACATGCCCCTGCACTCAAGAATTGCCATTCAGCTATTAAAATGAGTGAGAACGCTCATATAGGGAGTTGCCACCTTTTCAAATGCCCAAAGTGGGACTGTTAGTGTACAAACATGACATGTTGCAGGACAAAACACACCCACAGCCATTGCAAAGGTCAAAGCCCCACTTCCCCGGAAAACCCTATGCTCATGGCAACAGAAACATGCCAGGATTTCTGTCAAATGTGCAGATGCACTCAGAAATCCACAGCAATAAGTGAAACCTGCCCCTTCTTATAGAAAATAACACTAGAAATATATATTTTTTATCAAATTGATTAAATTTAACTGTAGCTGCGATTGTTTGCCCATTGCTTAGCTATGCATACTCTAGCTTAAATGGCACAAGACAGTAAATAGCAAGATACATTCAGTAGAAACAGTACTGCAATAGTGCAGTGGTTAGAGTGTTCGCTTTACGAACAGTCACTCCTGGTTTGATCCTCGCTGTAGTAAATTCCATTTTCCATGTGAAAGCAATTCATGAACATTTTTTTGTTGTATAACCTATTAAATAATATATATTTGTGAACTGGAGTACTGCATTAAGTGCAGATGTGAGGTGTCATTGTAATACTGTGGTAAAATCCACAGATAAAAACAAGTGCTCCATACAGTATACATACACACGAAGCAGGGATACTAAACAAAGTAATAAAATGTAATGAATGATAAATCAATGCAATACAGCAAATAGTGTAAAAAATGTATAAAGTGTCCAAATCTACCACTTCCCCATGACCCATGTTTCTTTTCTTTCTAAATTAATGTGGGGGTAAGTGGGAGTAATCGCTTTTAAGCAGTAGTAAGCAGGATTAATCCTATTTGCGTGAGGATAAGCAATGCCTACACAGGATAAGCAATTTAGAGTCTGACTATAAGAATATTTAACCGGAAGTTAGCATTGCTTACCATCGTGCAAACCCACGCAAACCCACTTACAGCTGCTTAAAAGTGCCTTAACCAATCTGTATCCAACAGCCCTTGTTCTGCCCAGCAACAAAATAACCAGCCTTTGCAAGTTTCAAAACCAAAACCCTGCACACTATAGCCAAAGTGATTTACCACTAAGCCATGTCAGATATAAATAAATCTAATGTTTTCTCAAACATATCATCCAGCACAGTCATTCAACAGTAGAGGAAATGTATTTATATATGTAGATGTGTATATATATATATATATATATATATATATATATATATATATATATATATATATATAAAAGAACATAACAAACACTTATATGACCAAAGGCATCATTAATGTGGGTGAGGGGACCAAATTTAAGTACCTCTTGTAATTATTGATATCATTCCTTCCTCCACAGCCAAACAGATCTGCCTTGCAACAAAATACCAACACTTGCAAGTCTCATACCCAGGACCCTACACAACATAGCCACAAGAAGTTAACAGTAATCCATCTCAGCTGTATGATGTCAGGATGATATCAATAAGATATCATGCAAAACACTCTGTCTACCATAGGGAATGTACAATGTGGAAGCAGTAAACATTCCAATGATACATACACACACACACACACACACACACACATA
>NC_056728.1:469687855-469760355 GCF_019279795.1 Protopterus annectens
GAGATAAACATAATGGTGGGACAAATGGCCTGCAGTAGGGACATGTCTGAAACATCACCCTTATACTGTGCTACAACAGTGTATATACCACTATTACAATGGCAACTGTTACAGATCTACACAACGGCATATCACAATACTGCATTCCACAACCCTTACAACCTGTAATGCGGTCCTAACATGAGCAATGAATGTGTAATACGGAATCCTATGTTAGGACAGCAAATATGGGGAATACATACCTTAACAAACACTGGAAGCATATGTGTGCATACACTTCAAATAACATATTGTGGAAACAGCTTTTGAGGTGCTGACAGCATGCACTCTTCATGAATACGGACTTTCCAGCAAGTACAGATCCTCAATGTCACACCAAGAAATGGTCTGCTGTCCAAGACATTTGGCCATCAAATGTGCCCACTTACCTGCAACAGAGGCAGCCGTGGCTTGCACACATCTTACAAGCCATGGAATGTATCCCATACCCAACAGGTAGCACGCAAGAGTTGGACATATAGCCTTAACTCATCATTGCATATACCATGGCAAACAGTGCAGACAGACATGGATGTGGCGAGGATGTATGGGACAGGATTAATGTAGAAAATAAACAGCTGGCCATCCAAGACAGATGACAACACATGTTGCAAACTGGTCATGCAAGCTGCCTAGTAACATGCCGCAACACTGAGGGAGTTGCAGGAATGTCTAACAAGTTCTGGCTGTGCAGTACCTGTGTCGGCAATTGCCTGGACTCTGCATAAGGGTAGCCCATGGGTTAGGGTAATCAGATGGAACAGTTGTTCCACAGGAAATATCAGCCAGGGCTCTCAACTGGTAGCATATGCATAACATCAAAAGTCCCCCAAAGGCATGTGTTGCAATGTTTACTGGTGTACCAAGACCAAGTTGGAAACCTACAGACAGTATCAATTAAGATACATGCACTGCACAACCAACACCTCACACAACCTCATGCCCACCATCCCCATTTGTACCTTGCTGGTGCCAGTGTACATCTGTATGTTTGCCATTGATTAGCAGGGACTAGGTTGGTACACATGGTGTTCAGAGTTTAGGACACTGCAAAATGACACACATGTGTAGGCCATAGTTGTCAAGCATCTGCAAAAAGGCTGAGGAAGAGGAGGGGGTGTCATCCTGAAACACAACAGTGCACTGAAGCAGCGATCCAAAGCTCACTAAGAATGGCTATATCTGCACACAGTCAAGGTCATGAATTGTTGCAGACATAACCCTGACTCCACAGCAATAGGGATGGCACTGTGTGACCTCCAAGGGCTGTGCACATGAGTTGACCTTGCAATCATGCAGAGTTGGTGGATATTTGTAGGGCAGAGTGACCAAATACTGGTAAATGCAGATGGCCCATGCTAGTATACCCCTTCCAGGAATAGTGACTGCTGCAGTATACTTAACAGTTGGTGCAACAAACTATCATAAGGGTGTGCACACACGTATGCACCCACAAATTGTATGCATCTAATTCAGCATCTGCACAACTAATACATTTGTTTGATACTGCATTTGATTGCACAGGTCATATGTCACATATCCGGTTGATGTAATGTTAACATATACAGTAATGTGGCCCATGGAGTTTCTATCAGTAGACCAAAGACGCATATTTTTGAATGCGTCTTGGTCGAACTGACAAAACCGAAACTGCAAAATATTGAAGCGGCATGTAAACAAATTCTTTCCCTGCGAGAGATTTTGCTTGGCTGCTTCGGTACTTTGCCGTTTTCGGCACTATAGTGCAGTTTCGGAGTTGGTTTATTTAAGTAGGGGGTGGGGGGCACTGCCCCCCCCCCACATTGGGGGGTGTGGGGGTGAAGCCCCTCACTTAATCTCATGTTTTAATGTGCTTTCTTTTTTTTTTTTTTTTTTTGTTGGAACAGCAATTTTTTTCCCTTGGAAAAAAATCACTGTTCTGACAGTTTGGTTTTGAAAGCTTTTGCTTATATGGGGTTGATTAATCAACGTTCGCTTACCTAAGTGTTCGGTGATCTAATATAGACCTTGGCCCATGACATATCAGAGAAGAGGGTGCCATGTCAATAAGAATGTGTACATGCCCCATAGTCACAGTAAGGTTTGAAGGTTGTCAGTGTAATTGTATTTTATTGGCCATACATGCACCGCTGATGATGAGATCTGTAAATCAGACATCAGGCATTCACAAATTACATCTGTCCACATATCATCCCAGGTATGTGTTGAACAAACACATAGGGGCTGTGAGCAGTAGAGCAAATATAACTGACACACATATACACATTCAGCAATGGTGTGTACACCTGTGAGTTATGGTGCACAGTACATGCCAGGGTGCTGAACAGGTGCACAGCAATACTGTGTACATGGGTGCAGAGTCTTCCAGCAGAAGGGGTATCACCATCACCTACTAACACAACCCATGCATCACAGAGATGAATAATGTTGGTAACAGGGATTGACTATAGCTGCACTGCATGCTGTTGAGTGCCATATGTCATGTATGTTGACAGATGGGTAATGAGAGGTCTGTGTGTAATATCTTTGTGCAACCTCACCGGTAAGTGTGTGTGTGTGTGTGTGTGTGTGTGTGTGTGTGTGTGTGTGTGAAATGTTAAGCAATGACGTACAGGTCTTAAAGTGCATTTCTTGTTTTCCCCTCACAGATGGCGAGGTGGGTCAGATCCCTCCTGCAGGCAATCTAATGTTGGTGTCCATACAAACACTGATAATTATGATAGGTGTGTTGCGGCACAAGTGGGGTTGTCAGGGGCTGAAGCTGCACCATTGTTTGACATCCCATTGTTATCCACCCCATCTCCACACACAGTCACATTGCCTATACATACCCCATCACCAGTGGCCACAACTGAGAGACAGTTGGTGGTTGGTGGCATGGGACAGGACAGTGTGGTATCTATGGCACATGTGTCAGGACACAGTAGCCATAGCCGGATTTCCGGCGGGGTACCACATAGGCAGATGTACAGGGGTGCTTGTAGGAGGGCTGCTGTTCATCATGCCACTGGCAGGGTGCCACATCTGGTGCCACCAGATGCATGTTTCAGGCTTTCATGGAGCCGCAGGCACATATGGAACGGAATACAAAACAGGGTCTGAGTGTGCAGAGGGCTACTCATTCATCTGTTATTGATAACATCCGTGATCTTGCAGGTGCCCACTATTATTTTGCAGAGGTCATGGATAGACGGTTGGGTGAAATGGTGGGAATCCTCGACCGTGGAATGTCTGTGCTCGAGCATATGATGAGAGTAATGTGATGGCCACGTGGATGTAGGCCAGCAACACCAACAGCAGGAGGTCAATGTGGACGTGCCAGAAGTCAGAGCCCCTCCCATAGCAGCAGTACCAGCCCCAGCACTGCATGGGGGGCACTGTCCACACGAGAACACAGCAGGCCACATGCATGTAGCCCTGGTTGGTCCCAAGAGGGACCTGGATCCAGCAGACATATGTCATCATCACTCAGAGAGTAATAAATCATGTCATGTACCTGGTAGTGCCCGTGGAACCCCTGGCAGGCACAATCCTCATGTCCGTGGCCACAGATGGTGAACTGCCCAACCTGCCAGGTACGGTCTGCAGGTGTCCAACAAACCCCTGTGTAGGGCAACCACATGGCAGAACTGTGTGCATGCATACACACACACATCACCAACACAGCTTGGACTACCCCATACCTACACACACCACATCACAACAGCCCAATTAATAATTAGACCCCCTCACACCCACACACATGATTTCAAATGTATGGCTCAGCCTAGGTCTCTGGCAAACCAACAGCACACCCTGTGCATATGATGATACCTGTGCCACATTCCTGTCATCCATAACATTGATGCAGGGACAGGATAATACAGTTCTGATGCACAGTGTGACTGTACTACGGTGTACCAATGTAATGCTGTGTAGCATGTTGTCAGCAGTAAAGTTTAATGCTTACATGTCAGGAAGTGTAGCTGTCCAGCCATGATGCATTATAGCTATTATTAGCACTGCGTGATTGTGGTCTCCATAATGTATTCTGTTTGTGTTGTAGGTGTCCATATGTCAGCAGGATGTTGGTCTGCTGTTGTTTCCTACAAGGGGTATGGCACTCTGGTGACACCTTGGCTGTACTATATCCTGGGTACAGGTGAACACATGTCATAGGTCTGTATAACAGTTACTGCATGTACCACATGGCTAATAGGTCTGGGGATGTATACGGGTGAATGCATGGTGGCTGATGTCAGCAGTCCTTGTACAGTGGACAATGGTAAGTGTACTGGGTGGTACACACCACATGTTTGTGTATAACACACACAGAGGCTTTGGTGTTGATGCAATACACAGAGAATACTGTACACATGGATGTATGTACTTGTGCAAGGAACCCGTTTTAGCCTATGTAATATCACCAAGATAGAATAGGCACAACGACACTTTGGGAAACAAGCAGTCTGCTAGTTTAATGTTATTGACGATGGTACTGGCAGGGTATATGTCCTCTTCCCCAATGTAGTGCAATCCTCAACTTGGTAAACGTAGGTGTGGTGGTGTGGGTAGCACAGTCCTATCCTTTGGAGAGTGTGAGGTGCTGTAGAACCGCAGATAGTGTGATTGACAACTACTTAACCTGTTAACATGAACTGTGCAGTATTACAGCCAGATAAGTCGGGGATACACTCAACAGTAACTGCAATGATGGTGGCTGTGTCCACAAGAGCCACACCTAGCTATATATACCAACCTCGGTATCGCTGTACACCTATACAGTGGGGAAGAGGGCAGTTACACATCTACCACTAGTTGTGATGGAATGTATTTCCACAGGATGATACCTGTGAAATGTTAGCATTTACCAGGCAGTTCTCGGACAGATAACATCCTGGGACATGTATATTCTGCAAACAGAAGTAGATTCCTTCACATACACACACACACACTCTTACCTGGCAACACTGGGAAGAGAACCACTACCTAGGTATGTAGTGCTACTGATGTGTGTGGCATTAATTGCACACATCACACAGCTTTTAGGATGAGGTTTGTTCCAGGTACATGTTACGTGAAGAACATCCCCAGGCCCTGTACAGTATGGTAATTGGGGATATACTGGTTGTTTATGGAAAATACATAGTGTGACATACTGTCATATACACATTGACAAACACATAACAGTTGTGCACACATCTGAAAGACCTGGGCTTATCAGTGCTAACTACCTTGTCAGTCTGTACATTCTGCTACAGATAAGTTGCACACAGCACGTGCATAACTGGGCTGGATAGTGTTAAGAGTTACCTGTATGGTTGATGGTGACAGTGGTCCCCATACATTGGAACATGGGACATGTACTGGGGGTACCATGGTGTAAAGACACTATATCCAGCACCTACATGCCACATTGGATATTGTATGCACTGAAACCTATGATAATACTCTGACATACCCACCATCACACATTGACCAGGACTGCAATACAACCCCTTGTTAATCCCAAGAGTGCTACTACAGGGATACGCATCTAATGCACATGCCACAGGATAGTAGGCTGATGCATTGTCATGGCTCTCCTATGGTTAGCAACATCATTATCCCTTATACTGTGTGGCAAGGGTCTATATTAGAACATCGAAGTTTCAAAACTTCAAATGTTCTAATATCAACCCCTATTCAGCGAAAGCTGAAAATATCGAAGCAACAGAAAACCTAATTTTTTTCTACTGAAAGAATTCGGTTGTCCATTTTTGTTGCTTCAGTATTTTCAGCACTGTGGTGTAAAGTTATGGGTCGGGTTCAGGTAAGTGTGCGATTGAGTGTGGGTTAGGTTAGTTAGGGTTAGGGTGCGGGTTAGGTATGTGTCCGATTGTGTGGACATGAGGGTTAGGGCAGGTTAGGTGAGTTAGGGTTAGGGTACGGGTTAGGTATGTGTGCGATTGTGTGGACGTGAGGGTTAGGGCAGGTTAGGTGAGTTAGGGTTAGGGCATGGATTAGGTATGTGTACAATTGTGTGGACGTGATGGTTAGGCCAGGGTAGGTGAGTTAGGGTTAGGGTTATGGCACTGTTGAGGTGAGTGTGCGATAGTGATGGACCTTAGGGTTAGGGTTTGAGTTAAGGTAAGTGGATAGTTAGTGATGTGTGTGTATAGTTTAGTGTAGGGTTAGGTGTATGATTTTAGGTGTATGTGTGTGGACTGCTGTTTGTTTGGTGTGCTTGTGTTGTGTGTATGCGTTTTGGAACAGCAAAAATTTTCCCTAGGAAAAAATTTGCTGTTCTGTATGTTCGATGTTTTCAGCTTTCACTGAATAGGGGTCGATATTAGAACATTCGAAATTTTGAAACTTTGATGTTCCAATATAGACCCATGTGGCAAGGCATATTGTATTAGGAGCATGTGGCCTCAGAATGCTGTATCCTACAAATATACCCACTTGCACACATACACACACTTGCCAGAACTTAAAGCGTATCCCATGCCTAGCAACCCATTTTTACAACAGTGTTGCGCTGGTACTGCAAGCCCCAGGTACCCCATAGAGTGAAGAGTGAAAAAAGGTACATGTAATGTCCAGTACAGCAGCATCCACATCTAACTATGGCAATGGGGGGGTATGAAGGACCTCAGGTTATTACCAACTATAGGTTTACAAACACACATACACTGTTATTCTCAGTAATGCACATGTACACATTTGTCAGTACTGGGGTCCATCAGTGCAGGTGTTCATAGGTGTGTACCAGGCTATTGTCCATGGAAAGATGGGAAGTGTAGGGGATGTGTATACAGTGGTATCATGCCACCTGCCATGTGCCAGCAGGCCATCTATCAACAGATACCACAGGGATGATCCTCAGGGTGAGAGTTGCATGCAACATCCAATCATCTGGTTGCCTCTTGCAGAGGTCAATGAGGTGCTCCAGTTGACATGTATGCGACATGTATTACATAACATGGTTAGTGTCTGTCTTGGAGATCTGTACCCAAGCATGTTTGGTTGACTGTGGTAGTGTAATTGAGGTATCCATGGCATGTGGTGCGTACAGGGTGTGGATTCCTTGCTGTGGCATTCATAACACAGCTGGGCAGACATGTTAGTGTTACTCAGGCATAGATTACCTGTAAGCAGCCAAGATGAAGTCCCAACATCTGTACATCTGTACAGAGAACAGACAGACATCAGCTAGCCAACTGGTTATGAAGAAGGATGATTGTGTTGACAGATAGATATCTGACACTGATAGGTATGCTATTACTACATGACAGCAGCCCTCAATGACATGTCCTATATGTGTATATATATATTTATATATATATATATATATATATATATATATATATATATATATATATATATACATATATGTATATCATACCTCAGTACTAGTAGTCACGACCTGTTAGTGCAAGGGGATGTCATGTAAGTATTGCAGGTATAAATTTAGACTGTTGTTACTGTAACAGGGTTGTCATGTGGGAAGTCACATCTGATATTGACATGTACGCATCAGTTACTGACAGACATCATAAGATCATCATAGTGCAGTACCACAGAAATCACAGTAATGATCCTGTGGAATACAGCAGAGATATGACCAATAAATGTGGAGAGTCTGACACACTCTGGTCAGTCCAGAGGTACACACAGAACCCCTTAATGCAAGACGTGTGGACCAAGCCTGACAAACTGGATGTTCACAGCCATGTAAATGGGGATATCATGAAAATACTGGAATAGATAAGCTTACACAGTTTATGCATTCCCACACTCCTGTCTGTCATAACACATAATAACCAGAGGAGCAAAAGTCACATGCCCGCAAACTACCCACTAGTTAGTGACATGCATCTGTACAGCATCCCACTGCTTTGTCAGCAATACACAACAGTTATGGTGGCCCAGCAACAGTACATCTGACAAATATCGGGACATAACATCACAATGGGTAAGTACACTGAGCTGCTAGGCATGTCACAAAGTACTGTGCAAACTACAGGCAGACTGCCACAACACTGGCCTACATTTCCTATGGGGGAATACACATGTACCTGCAAATATAGCAGGCTCTACAGGCATGTAACAGCACAGAGTAACAGACACCTGTGTGAAAGCACATACCCACAAGCAATCTGAATACAGCCACAGTCACATATGGTGCTTATATTACAGTATATGGACTGTGTGATCAACACCATCCTCATATGTGCCACTCACACACTAACCCTACATGTACTGGTCCAATACACAGTGTATTCCGATGCCTGCCTGTGGTATGGGACATGTGTCAGTCTGTCCCTATGAACATGTACACCGATAGGGTACCATACATTGGAGCAGCATGCAATATCAGAACAGGGCCAAGAACAATGACATCTAGCACAGTCTGTACATAGGCCAAGGTACGTATTCACAATACACACTCAGTGAACATTCACCATAAGTACACAGACCTCACTACTGTACACACTACAACAGAATGTCCAGGTTTTGTCCTCAAATATAAGCCGTACTATACATAACATGTCTAGCAGTCTGATATCTCACTGGCTTGTTAGCAGGTATGATGTCAGTAAATAATGATGTACTGAACATATGCACCTCTTACTGATGACATATGTACAAAGGTTGACAGAGTTGTGGCTGGTGGCACAAACACAGGGCCAATATTAACATGTTGCTGTGATAGACTCATACATTTACTGGTGTAACAGGGTTTGTTGTGACATATGTCTTCTGAGGGATATGAAGTCAGTAGCTCACATGGCTGTCACCATGTATTGGCAGCAATCCTCAGAGTATGCTACTGCATTTCTAAAGATAGGACATGTGTGAGTAACACAACACATGTAAGACTCCAAATACTGGCCAGTCTGCAGATAGCCCTACTGGTGAAAGTTTCCTCAACCACATAACACTGTCACGACAGATATTAAATCATGAAGACCAGCCATATCCACACAAACCCTGTTCAACCAACATTACTTCAAATGTACAAAAGCAAGACTTACATTCTGCCCTCATGTCTGGAACATCCCCCTCCTGTTTGTTGGCCTGTCTCCACAGTGCATGTTGTAAGAGGTATGTCCCACTACCCTCTGTGATGCTGTTTGCCAAACACCGACATGAAGTCCTGCTCACAGTGAATGAAACGGGCCAACACTCACATGATGTTCTTAGTTATAGGAGTGTGTTTCCATGCAATTGGCTATGGGAATGATACCACAGCTGTTACACATGCAGTCAGCTAGTGGGGGACTGCAATTCATGCACAGGCCATCAGCTAATCATGAGCATCACTTACAAAACACAAGCTGCTGCCTAAGCAAAGCAGGTGTATTTTTCCACATCCACCAGAGAGGGAGTGAGAGAGACAATGCAAGACAGTAGGAGAGTAGGAGCTAAGCATGCTTGTGTCACACACTTACCAGTACCGGGTTTCAACCCCCTTCCTGACTATGTATTGCTATTACATTTTTATGCAGTTATTGCATGTGCCACAGAGCTTCCATGTTAGAGAACTGTCTAAAGGTATCTTTCAAGGTGAGTGACATCAGCAACAGTGATAAAGGAAGGATAAGGTAAGTGTAGTGCATGTGTGTGTCCACAAAAGTAGGTGTCAAGGACGACACAACCACACTCTCTGAGGGACTCACACACATCATCATAGTTGGCAGGGTCAGGATTAGAATTCCTAACTAACTAGTTTGCTACACTAAAGTATTACACAGGTATCACATGCACCACAAAGGTTATCAGGCTGATACATGGGCAAAGGGTATGTCAAGGTGACTGACATCAAAAGGCATGCTACAGTATGCCAATGAGAGGTGTAGTGAGTGTGAATGGCTTCCTAATTATTAATCTCTACACATACACAGACACAGATTTGCCAGTACTGACATGCATGGGTTCATTGCTTAACAGGTGTGTAGTAGTTGACTGTGCCAGAAGGCTGTACAAGGCTAGGCAAAGGGTATATCTTGGCATCAGGCCACATGACAATGGTCTGCAGTGTGTGGCCCCGGGATGTAGTCCCTGGATTGGCCCACACAGGTGGTTATTGTATTCACCATCCACTCATCTGGGTTACTATTTTGGGTGGCCAGTGCTGTGCAATGCTTGTCATGTATGTGTTCTATATTCCATAACATGGACGGTATCTGGGTTGTGCACATGTCCCACATGCATGTTCTGTGACATGTGGAAGTGTACCTGGGGTGTCTGGGGCATGTTGTGTGGGTTGATTGTTATCATCAGATGTGGCATTCATTACCTCATGTGGTGAGAACTGGTTATCGAACTGAGGTTGTGCCTACACCTACATTGACAGCATGATACAGGTATTCACTGGTGTTAGTGGCATATGTCCATTCAGGGCATGTGTATAAGGCATGTTATTTCCTTTGTGGGTTGCATTTGCTGACTCTACAGTTGTTGCAGGTATCCAGTAGGGAACATTGCAAAGGACCAAGGTAAGCAATTATTTGCCTATTGTAGGGATGGAACAGGGTGCCATGTCCTCTGTAGTACAATGCAATCACACTGTGGTTACTATCTGTGGGCAATATGCAGGAAACTACAGTTATAGTGGTTGTTGCCTAGCCAAGTATGTTTGTGTAGGAGACATGGGTGGAGAGTGTTGCCTATATTGTTCACCAATCCATAATGCCACATTTAGGGGTATGGATTGTCTACACCAGCCACTCTGCTGTTTGACATCTTTTGTCCTTGCAAGGTGGACATTGTGACATATAGTAGGTCCTCAATATAAGAAATTTGCAAAACCCACCCAACAATGAGTCCGACACACACACTTTACAGTACTGAGATTCAAACCCCTACCTAACTATGTATTGCTACTACACTGTACTGCATTTATCACACATGCCATGGAGCTTATAGGGTTAGCCCTTCCTCAAAGGTATATTTCAAAGTGAATGACATCAGCAGGCTTGGCAAAGTATGGCAATGGAACGTTTAGTGACTGTGACTGGCCTCAAAAGCATTGATCCCTGCACACACACACACACACACACACACACACACACACACACACACACACACACACACACACACACACACACACACACACACACACACACACAGTCTCACAGTTACAATGTCTGGAATTAGAACTCCTACCTAACTAGTACATCATACTATAGTATTACGCAGTTATAGCACCCACCACAGAGCTTATAGGGCTAGTCTTTCCCCAAAGGTGTTTTTCAAGGTGAATGACATCAGCAGACTTGCCAAAGTAGGGCAATGGAAAGTGTAGTGACTGTGACTGGCCTCACAAGCATTGAACCCTACACACACAAACACACACACAGAGTCTCACAGTTGTCATGTCTGGGATTAAAACTCCTACCTAACTAGTACATCACACTATAGCATTATGCAGTTATAGCATGCACAATGGAGCTTATAGGGCTAGCCCTTCTCCAAAGGTGTATTTCAAGGTGAATGACATTAGCAGGCTTGCCAAGGTAGGGCAATGGGGAGTGCAGTTTGTGTGAATGTGCCATAAACCATTTGTCTGGAAGCATACACACAGCACTCAGTCACACACAGATTTACATTTGACAGGACCGTGTATACAACTGCTAGATTAATAATGACTTGTACAGTTATGTGACACAGTTATCACAAGCACCACAGACACTATAGTGCTGAGGGCTACAAGAAGCAAATGTCTACAGTGATAGACATTTGCACATCATGTGGTATTTGCCAATTGGATGTGTGCTGGGTGGGACACGCCTTATCATGGGAAGCTCTTTGTCACTGTCTGTCACTCTCTTCCACACATCTATGTATGTGTATGCTTGGCCTATTATAGTGTGTTGTCCTTGGATATATGTGTGTATTATTATCCGATATGTGTGCAAAGCATGACTGGTGTGCAATGTGAAGTGTGTGCATAGACATCTGCGACTGACAGATATGTATAGTCCACTGTCGTTGCCAGACATGGGCTCCATTTCTGTAAGTGTGGGAGCATGCCCAGTATGACCTTTCAGTATTTTGTTGTCAGACATGGGCTTCGTTTCTCAAAGTGTGGGAGCATGCCCAGTATGACCTTCTGTATTGAATGTGTGAATCCATTCCAGTAGGTTGTACTCCAGTGGAGGCATTTGTGTTCTACACCTACAGCTGGCAACCTGTTTCTGCAGGATATCTGTAGATTGGTTGACAATATGGGGTCACAATGGGCAAAGGATAGTGGGATACTGTAACTAATTGTGTCTGTGCTGCTTCTGCTACATGGTTTTGGTGTTAGCAGAGATATTCAGACATATGTACTGTTTTACACTGTGATGTTTTATGTCATCAACTACTAACAGTTATACATATCTGCTTGCAGCAATTTCCTGGGAAACACAAGATGAATGAAGCTGTGTCCAGTATTGTGGTCTGCAGGCTACATATTCTTGCACAATCATGCTATTCTGGAGGGGGAGCTGCAGACACTTGCTGATGGGTCTGTGTAAATGGTTCAGCACCTTGGTACTATGTTGGTTGAGGACCCCATGCTTGTACATCTATCGACATGACAGAATGGCCATATCCTGTTGTGGCCATACCTCACAGCTGTGCAGATTCACACAGGTAACCCAGAGGCAGGGCTCATATTTCTGGTCATTACCCCTTCACATTGTGCTTTACGAGCAGGTTTGTAGCCACCCATTCCTGTGTTTGCAGGCAGGGATAGTATGTACACACATCCGAGTTTCAGACTTCACACACTCCATGGCGCCAATGCTCCTCCCCCCGTTATTCTGTCCTCTCCCAAACATTATGCAAACGATAGCTGATAAGTATCCCTATAGTTATCACTTCATACCAGCAGTATTTAGGGGTTGGTCCACAGTTCATGCAGTAGGACATGGTGGACATCCTACTAGGATTTGTTGACATGGCCTTGCATTTGTGTTCTGTGGACTGTGTTATGTCATTATTTGGGAGTCCGTGAGAAAACATACATTGGCAGTACGAATAAGACACAGGCCTTTGACAGAGGACTGTAGGCATCTTGGTAGTGATGCAGGCCATCTGTAGCAGGCCAGTGCATTGTGTTACTCCTACAGTCCCAGACTGCAAGCCACTGTATTCCCCTGGGGTGACAGGGTAGGTGTGGAAGGTGTTAATTTTAATATTTTCTGTCCTTATTGATCCACTGGTGTGGATGCTGGCAGGGTACTGCTTACAGCTAGGGACACACCTGCATGGGACACCTCTTCAGCATGCTGCATTCCCATACAAATGTGGGGGTCATATTGTACTCATTCCCAACAGCAGGGATATGACCTGTGAGGTACCTGTGACTGATGGTGGAGTGAACTGAGTGCATGTGAGCTATGGAAGCTAATTGCAGCTGACTCCCAGATATACATGGGGCATTGCACTTATGCTGGTTTGTGCAGGGACATCAGCAGTTTTTCAGCACTTCATACCTGTACCTTTTGTGGTCTGCCAGTGTTGGGACAGGCTACATCAGTATTCCATACTACACAGCCAACTAATGTGTTGCTAACCTGTATGTACAATTCCAAAGGTATGTCCAGTTGACAGTAACATTTTATACACTCTCTGTCTAGGGTACTTTCACCTGTGTACTGTTTGTATGTCTGGGCCCACATTCATGCCATGTCCATCTTTCAGATGGTGACAGATATTACATCCAGACAATTAGTATGGATTACTGCTAGATTGTGTCTTGCTGGGATGCATTTTGTTTGGCACTGCAGTTGTGAGAACTTGGCAGTGTCATCAACAGTACTGGCCATTGGCCACCGAGACCCAACCCTCCATGACTACATGCTGACCACTTTCACACAATATACAACACACAACAACCTAACACACAGAGCCCTGCATATTGTACATGTGCAACAATCTATCCTGCTACTTTTGCCAGCTCAGGTAACCTGTGCTCCACTGTTATTATACCCACATGTACATGTTACTACATTTCTACATAGGATCGTAGAGGGGGGCATACTTGACAACTGTAAACATTTGCTATGACTGTACTTATATTTCAGGTACTCTGTTGGCTTCCATTTCATTCTGTATTCTGACCTATCATGCAGACTAGAGGCATATCTGTGTACTATGGTTCTTAGCTTTTATTAACCTACATTTCAGTTTCAGACTTCTTGCCCTTCAGAACTAACATCCCACTGCCTGACCTGTTGTAGTCTGTCTGTGTAGGTCTGGAGGGGGGCTGTTCTCCATAGCCATCAATCAGAGGCCTTAGCACAGCCTTTCTTTTTGTTTGTCTACATCTGTCCTGCTGGCTGAGACTGTTGTTGGGTATGTGAGCCTCACTGACATGCATGTGTGTGTCCAATGGATGCACATTTGGCCCACCACATGTCCTGCAGTGGGTTTTGTCATCTTGTCTAGTACTGCCTGCTATGTCGACACCAGTATTTGTTATGGATTTCATGCTGCCGATATAGGTGTCTACTATCTGCTGCCATCCCATTCAGCCACCCGATTCCCTTACATGCTCACATCCATACCATAGATACAGCTAGCAGAACATACTACTACATTCAGCAATTGATAGTGAGAGTGACTTACCTTGTGGTTGTGCCAGTATTGAGGATAGTGCTGGAGGGCTGACTATGTCAGATGCACATAGTACACTCCCTATACATGGTTAAGCACAGGTAGTGTCATGTTTGGCATCCCTTTTACTGTATGTGCGAGTCAGAGAGAGGTGTCATTCCCTGGATTCCTACCATGTCAGTGTATGTGCTATGCATTGCCTCTTTGTCAAGGCCTGGGCATACTGGGCATGCCACCTTCTGCTTACAGGGACAGGCTCAGGCTGTTCCTCCTCCTCTGAGTCACTCTGTGCCTATGCTGGCGTTGGCAATGGTGGGGGGCTGTGTGGCCCTGCTCCATGCTGTTCCTGCTGCAGCTGTTTCTGCAGGATCATATTGTGTAGCATGGCACATATAATGACAATTTGGGTACATGTAGCTGGTGAGTACTGCAAGGCTCTACCAGATATGTCCAGGCATGGGAACCATGAGCATCCCACACACATGGTCTGTTATGATTCTGGTCTGTGCATATGCCTCATTATGGCATTCTTGTTCGGGTGTGTGTGCATTTCTGATGGGTGTCATCATGTCCCCATTGGCAAATCTTTGGTACAGCTGGGTCATATTCCAGATGTGGGAGTCGTGATATCTTCCAGGGCTGCCAGCACACACATTCATTATAATGCCCTGGGCATCGCACATGACCTGGCAGCTGATGGAAGGGAAACCCTTGCAGTTTATGTAGACTCTACCCCGCTCACTGGGTGGTGCTTTGATGGGTATGTGCATGCAGTCTATAGCACTCACTACCTCAAGGTATTCTGCTACTTGGTGAAAGAGATGCATATTGCTGGTCAACACCTCACGGGTATTGAGGAAATATATGTGCTCACCAGCTGCTCACCAGCATGTGCTGACATAGCATCCAGGAACTGGTGGAGTATCCTGGATGCTGATGCCTGTGAGATCCCGAAGATACCCCCAGTTCGCCTTTGGAAGGTACCTGTTGCTAGTATTCTTAAGCCTACACATACCTTGGCATCCACTGGGATGGGTTTCCCTCTGTTGATTCAGTGTGTGAGGCGTTGCCGGCACAGCTCAACAATTTGCTGTAGGAGGTCCCTGTCCACCCTATAGTGCTCCACTAACTCCAGCACATGTACCCCCTGGTAGGTTACCCTGGGTCTGTACACTCTTCTCCTTCTCCTCACTGTGGGTTGGTCATCAGCATTGTCATCCTCACCACCCTCAGCCTCTTCCACATGTTGATTTATGAAAGCAAAAGCAGCCCCTATCATTTTGTTGCTTTTGTTAGGTAAACTTTCCCTGTTTGTGTACACCGGTGGTGTAGAGTTTGTTGGAAAAATACAGATGGAAAGGTGTTCGCATAGTTTATAGTAGTGTGCTGGGCTGGGCTGCTGCCTGTGTAATTGGCTGATTCTGATACATTTCACCTGCCAGCTATGCTAGTTCTCCTTGATTACATTTCTACTTCTGTTTTCCCTTCCCATTGCCTTCCCATTTAAACCTAGAGGTGTGCTACGCAAACCCAGTGCTCAGATGTGAATGGAGCTGCTATTTCCTGGTTTAATTTTTTTGTTTGTTTGTTTAAAACCCAGTGCACGGTGCACACACCCATTTAGGCAATGTAAACACTGCTAGGCAGTTTCTGACACACCCCCTTCCTTAGCTCTGCTAAGCTTTAAGGCAAACCCGAGCCACAGAGCTCCAATATGCTTACAGTATGCCTGACACACCCCTCTATGATGCCAGATAACTCTTAGGCTTGCACCATTGTTTTCCTGCACCTACATGGTTGGGTGCTGGCTAGTAATGTGGGGAAATCTGTGATTCAGTATCATTCCCCTCATTTGTATAGAACTGACTGCTAATACCTAGTTACAAGTCTAACGCTGAGCCTTCCCCCCTTAGCAACCACTATTCAGTTACCTTGTTGTATTCTGCCTACCATTGACAATAATGGCAAAAGTGTGATTTTTACCTAAAAAGCTTTTTTCAAGGTTTTATTTTTATTTTTGGGCCAATCCAGTTTGCACGCCACTGCCCTACGCTTAAACGTCTGAAATGGGCCATAAAATAAATAAAAGTTATTTTTTATTTTGAAGCTATTTTCCATGTCAATGGCCATATATTCGGCCACTGGCATGCCTTCCTCATTATATACACCCTTTATTTGGAGCTATCATGGCTCCGTTTTGTAGTTTGCAGATATGTACTCGGTTACTAGCCAAATACATTTCTGCAGGTTACACTAATCCTGTACGGAAGGCTGCCTGTTTCCTGAATTGTTAATTTACCTCATTTGCGTGGTTTTCACCTGCAAATGGGGTAATTAACATACAGGAGCTGTGTCCATGCAGGAATAGTGCAGGAGCACTAGTGCACATACCAGGAGCTTGTTCCTGGATTTCTCTGTGGCCATATTGCCTCCAGCAGCTCTTGCATTATTCCTGCACACCGTGCAGAGCTTGCTAAATCCTGGAGAATGATCTCACTGCCATCCCTCCTTTCTCTACATACAGAGTGCCTTGTCCTTCAGTGTCTTACAAGCTGATTGAATATCCTTTTAGGTACACAAATAAGCACTTTTACAGAAAATTTTCATTAAACAGATATGTTAAGATAAGTGATAAGATGTATGACAGTGTCATTTGGATTTGAATATAAAAAGCACTCATGATTTCTGAAATCATGTTATCAGTGATGCAGCTAGTGTTTGTCATTAGGGAAATGGCATGATCTCCAACAATTTATATGGTGTCACAGTGAGTAGGGATTGGTGAGATGTCACTCCTAATTTTCTGTCCTGTTGTACCAAGTTTCCACTTGAAACTTATCATTGTATTGTAAGTAAAGGTATTGATCATTCAGTATTTTTGAACACTGCATTATTTGAAACTATAGAAATATTTCTTTGAATGCATGACGCGATATTGCATTCAATTTTGTTTATGAATTGCACTGTTATGATTTGTGATATTACATTATTAGGGTTGATACCCTGTTTATAACATCTTAAAAATGTCAGAAAAGATAAACAGTTTTCTATAATATCATAAGAGGACAAGCATGTGTGGTGCTTATGTTTTTCAGATGTGAAAGTTTTCACTTGTAAATTATCCATATGATGGAGGTGTGCTTTCTAATCACTCAGAAAGATTATATTGGGTGTACATGTAGTCTATTATTTGTGGTAATCTTTATGAATCCCCCTCAATATTTAAGGCCACAAGAAATTCAGTACAAAAACAAACTAAAATGAGGAGGAAGAAGGTGTGACTTGTGCTTGTGTTGTCTATTCACTCAGAATGGTGTTCACTTAGTGTAAGTGTGAATGAATCCCAGGGAAGTTATCTAGCCGGCATGCTTAAACATGGTATTATTTGAAGTAATGGGACAATTTCCTGTATATGGTTGAGACTAATACATTTTGTTAATCTTAGCCAGTACACTTCTGCTTTTACAACTGATTATATAACCTGACCTGATATTGTGTCTCTCAAAGAAACAGGTGGGTTTTGTCTGCCCAAATATGTATTTAAGAGGTGCATTCCATCATGTCTTAGTAATATGGCTGACTCAGCAATTACATATAAGAGAGTAGCTTGAAATGTTATGTCTCATTCACACCTTTTACTTTATCTGTATTCTGTAAGTTTATTGAATGCTGGGAGAAGATATGAAATAGATCTTAAAGCCTTGGTGCTGTGTTAATGAGGTAGTTGCATGCAATCACATGTCTGCATATGCTGCCCTATAAACATATTACTGTATGGGTTGCCTTTATCGACACGCCTCTTTCTTTTGTACCTATGTGGTTGTGTGGCTCTGTACTGATTAAGGACTTCAAGCTATTAGAAAAATCTGAGTGATAAACAAGAGACTAAATTCATAGGGTCTATATTATAAGAACAAAGTTTTAAATATTCGAACACCATATGTGCGACACCAAATGGTCAAATATTTAAAACCTCGCAAGTGTGAATGGAGATCGTCTTAGGGAAGTTTTCCCTTTACTTCAATGTAGTGTGATCTCAGAGTTGGTATATTTAAGTAGCGGGGGTGTAGGGGTGCAGCTCCCCCACATGGGGGTGCAGGGGGGCTTCCCCCCTGCTCAGAGCGATCAGGTAGGTTTTTCTTTTGTTTTTACATTTTTTATTTTGGTTTCAACGTTTTACAACTTTGCTCATATGGTGTCGCCCATATGGTGTTTGAAGTTGTAAAACTTTGTTCTTATAATATATATCAAGAAGTATAATTATTACTTAGTGTAGGTATTTAGTCAGGTTTTTCATATACCCTGTCTGAGTAGTACAACCCCATCTAGAGATGGGTAGCATTTTAGTTTATACTGGGAAGATATTACTTTTTTTGGCTTCCCACTCCCTCTTATACCTTTGACCATAACATGACAATTTAGCTGAAGGCCTTTTGGCCATTAGAAGATCAGGATATTCCCTGGCTGTGCATATATTTTTTTTCTGAGGTTCTTTAGTGGGGGTTGGGCTGTTGGATATTTACATTTTAGAATTGGGGTGTTAGGCTGGACATTTGACAACAAAGTGACATGCCCGGCAAGTAAGAGAGAGTAAGATGGAATATTGCAATTAGTAATAAAACATAGAAGGAAGTTTAGAATTGCATTCTGGAATATTAATGAACTAAGTAACATAATTAAAAATGTAGGATGTTTCAACATTTCATATTAAGGAAACCTGCAGATAATCCTTTGATGAAGATGAATAGGTTAAATTGAACAGCTTAAAATATTTGGTGGTCTGCTCCTCCTAAAGGCTGATGCACTGATACACCCCCAGATTTACTATTCTTCCATGCAGGTCGAGCTTAGTCCTGCATGGAAGCGGCCATTTAGGAGCAGGACAGCAGCGTGCCATGCATATTAATGAAGGTGTGCTGCCTGAGCTCCTAATCTTACACGGAGTGTGTAAGAGTGCAGGGAGCATGTCTGAGAGCAGACCTCTCAGAATATACATGCCCCCACAATGAAGAACAGCAGAAAGGCCAAGGAAATGAGTGAGATGTCAGCATATCCCCAGCAACATTCTTCCACGTGTACAACAGCATGTAAATACAAATAAAATGAGCAAACTCCTTTTTTTTTTTATTAAAAATCCAAATAAAGCTAACCATAGGTGTGCAGGTGTGCCTATTGCTTAGCTACGGTTAATGCAGCTTAAATGGCCGAAGAGGAAAACAAGGAATATATATGGGAATGAAGCAGTATAGCAAAAATGTATTGGGCAGAGCTTTTGCCTTATGAGCAGGCATTCCTGGTTCGAGTCCCACTGCAGCACATCCCATTTTCCATGGCAAAATACGTTATGACCAATTTTTTTTTTGCATAACCCACTAAATAACATATATTTGTGACCTGGAGTACTACATTAAATGCACATGTGACAGTGTCAGTGTCATAATGTGGAAAGTCCCCAGACAAGCACATGTGCCTCATACATTATATGTACACAGGAAGCATGGATACAAATGGAAGGTAAAATGAGTAATGAATGACAACTCCATACAGCTTCCAAATCCCCCACCTTCCCAAGAATCATGAGATATAACTGTCCAAATCAGTGTAATTGTAAGCGGGAGTAAGCACTAGTAAGCAAGTGTAAGCACCAATAAGCAGTAGTAAGCATATTTAAGCAATAGTAAGTGAGTTTAAGCCTGTTTGTGCAGGGGTAAGCAATGCGCACACAGGTTAAGCAATTTTGAAGCTAACTCTCTGTAGGCATATGTAACCGGAGGTTAACATTGCTTACCATCGTGCAAACCCGCATACAACTTCTCAAAAGTGCCTTAGTCACTGTATCCAACAGCCCTTGTTCTGTCCAGTGACAAAATAAACAGCCTCTGCAAAACTCAAAACTAGGACCTTGCACACCATAGCCAAAGTGATTTACCACTAAGCCATATCAAAAACTCACTGGTTGGATTCAAGACGCCAACCACTCCACAAGATTATTTTTTATTTTTCCTTTTATTTACTGATAGACTTGAAGTTCTTCAGTATTTCTTTCAGTGAAACAATGACTCACTTCAGAGAATGCACAAAACAGTGGAGCCCCAAAAATACTTTAATACATCAATCAATTAAATCTACTAACACTTAAAAGGTCTGTTTCTGTTTCTAAAATTAAATAAAAAACCAAAAAGTAAAAAAAAAAAGTAAGTAAAAAGACTAAAACCAAAAACAGGCTACAATACAAAACAATACAAACATGCTTATATTCTATATAATAAAATAAAAATATTTAGAGAATATATCACTAATAAGTAATAACACTGATGTGAAGGTGTAAACTGTGTTTGTTACTTTTTTTTCAATATTAATGTGCAAAATTAATACAAGTCATCCCTGTACAAAACCATCCCCCCCTTTTCAACAAATCTCTACTGTTTTGAGTTTTTTTAAACTTTAGAAAGTAAAAAAAATTGCAGGGTTTTTTTAACAACTTTAAGAAGTTAAAACACACAATAATAATAAATAATAGGAAGTAATGCAAAAAAAAAAAAAAAAAAAAAAACTTAAAAAAAAAGATTAAAAATGTGTTTGTTTTTTTGGTTTCTTTTTCGTTCATCGGAACTAAGCCATATCAGCTATACATACCCCAGATGTTTTCACAAACATATCATCCAGCCCAGTCATTCAACAGTACAGGGAATGTATTTCAACATGTAGATGTATGTATGTGTGTGTGTGTGTGTATTTATTAATATCTAAATAATATAACATATCTATATATATGAAGATATATAATATATATATATATATATATATAAACATATATACATACATATGCATGCATCTATAGATATATATGTCTACATTTATATGTCTATATATATATATATATATATATATATATATATATATATATATATATATACAGCAATTTATATATATGTAAGCAGATATATATATATATATATATATATCTATATATATATATATATATATATACATATATATATATATATATATATATATATATATATATATATATATATATATATATATATATATATATATATATATATAGGTATATATGGACATACATCTATAGATAAAAATGGGAACATAACAAAAACATATATGTCCACATGCACCATTGATGGGGTTGAGAGGCCCTAAACAACATACGTCTTGTACGAATAGGTATTCTCCCCCCACAGCCAAACACGTATGTCCTGCAATACACTACCAACTATTGCAAATCCCATAACCAGGACCTGACACGACATGGGCACAAGATGTTAACAGTACTCCAAACCCACCTGTATTATGTCAGGCTGGTATCAGTAACATATCATGCAGTACAGTCTGGCTCCCATAGGGAATGTACAATGTGGAAGCAATCAACACCCCTAGGATACATATACACAGACACATATATGCAGATACAGATATACATATATATATATATATATATATATGGATCTAGGTCATAAGATCGACAGCTCATATGACTGAAACTCATTTCATCGACAGCTCATTTGGCTGACAAATATATATATATATATATATATATATATATATATATATATATATATATATATATAAATATATATGTAGATATGTATAGATATAAATATATATGTACCTACACATACACACGCAGAGATATATATAGCAAGATACATATGTAGAAGGTGCACACAATATAGAACAGCCACTATGCCTACAGTTACCACCTTACCAACTGGACACTGTATGAGCCACCCATACAAATGACAGTCATTGCCTGCAACATATACCCACAGAGAGGTCAAAGGATATAACACCACACACAGGTCTACATACATGGGAAAGCTTTATTTGAGTACTATTACAGTTGTATATGCCATGTCGTATAGCTGTTTAGACACTAACATCCATATAAACAGAGTAATGCAACTGTGAAACAGTTATATTAATACTGGAAAGGTTTACAAATGTTGCTGTCCATGCCGAGGCCTTCAAGTAGTACAATAGCAAAGACAGACTGGGCCACAGGATACTAAACAATCAACAGTAAGCAATGCAGATGTATAGTTCAACAGCCTCTATCTATGCTCTGTACACAATCCCCAGTAGTTAAAGACCTCAGTTCACACAATGGGATGTAACTGTTACATAACAAGGCATAACTGACACCATCACAAGCAAACTGACAAACAGAACAGTCTGTATGGCAGGAGGCAGTAAGCCTGCATTTACCCAAGGAGGATTGTATGGTAATGTACATCCAGATACCTTAAGGCAGCTTACCTCTGATACCCCCACATGTTGTAACAGCCTAGGTTAGTTATGGTGCACCCCCCCCAGACTCAATAATACAGGGCCATATACTACTGCTACATACACTGGCCTCTGGAGTGCATAAGGGCACACATGTATTGCATAGGTGAAGCCCACACATATATGGCCCCAACCCCACCATATGTATGGGAGACACAACAGTAGTGGACTGATGGCAGAAATGGCAGCACGACATACTCACAGTCTACTACAGAACAACCCCTGACAGCATGTCATATGTGCAAAGCCTGCTATGTAGGTGGAGTACAGAGGCTAGAACATAGGCCCATATGTGTTAAACTGTTGTCATACACTAAGAAAATCGCTGGTGTTACAGGATAGTCTGCAACATACCCTTAGTCAGGAATATGATGTTAGAAACAGAAATGGATGTAGCCATGTACTGATGGCACTCAACACACACATTGCCAGTGATATATCTGATACAAGACCTGTGTGGTGGACAGAAAAAACATAATAGACACACCTCTGCCCATCAAGAGGATAGGCCCACAGTTGAGAGCTATGCAGACAGACTGCATTCCAAATTAAACTAATAGGTACACACAAACGCTGCACCACCAGTGCTATACAATGCATACAACAACTCTACTCACACTCTGTCTGTAGTTCTGGAACCTCCTACAAATATGTAGCTGGCCTGAATGTGCAGGTTCCCCTGTAAGAAGTATTGCTACCTGCTGTCTGTAACAGTGATACCCACACACAGGAAGGATGTCCATCACACAGGAAAAGTAAAGGAACCATGCCCACATGATGTAGGGATTTATAATAGGTGGTTGCATGACAGTGGTAACTGGAAGTACTACACAGCATGCAGCATGCAGTTAGCCAGTGGAGGAGACTGATTGATGCAGAGGCCATCACCTACAAAATCCATGCTACAATCTATTCAAAGCAGCTCAATCCATTTACTGGACAGAGACCGAGAGAGAGAGAGAGAGTGAGAGAGAGTGAAAGTGGAAGTGAAAGCCAAATCCACAGCAAAAAATATATATATAACTACATTCAGCAAACTATCCAGAACAGACATCATTTCCACAACAGGTATGTGAAGTATATATGCATGTAACTGAATGTAGTACTTGGTCCATAATAATGGGATAGATGATGTTGAATGATTTATATGTGCCACCAGGTGTTGTAATGATGTTCAACTGAACAACTGCTATGGACAATAGTGTCTGTCCCTGTGGGTAGTGGGCCATAGCCATCAACTGTGCAGATCAGCACTGATTGACAAGATGTAAGCCATCATAGTGTGTGTTGTATAATAGGAAGTATGTGTATTATGCGGCCAATTGCTGGTGGTGGAAGTAATGCCATTATGATGGACACATGGGATCCACAGCCCACCCCTTGCAGGATACTCAGGTTAATCTGTAATGTAGCATGCAGGAATGCCATAGGTGTGTAATAGGGTTACCTGCAATCTGGCCCTATATATACCCCCTAATATCAGGCTGTGTCCATATGTGGCACCTGTCTGTGTTGTAGCAAGGCAGAACAGTGCAGCTGTGCAGCAAGGTGTTGTGAGATTGTGGACCTGATGTCTAAATGTACCCCACATATAGGTATGCATATGTGTACATATGTATACATATATAATATATATATATATATATATATATATATATATATATATATATATATATATATACATGTATGCCCACAAATATTCAGATACCCATGTGTAGACATATATATATATGTATATATATATATATATATATATATATATATATATATATATATATATATATATATATATATATATATATATATATATATGAGCACATATATACATCACACATATCTACACATATATAGATATATACCTATATGCACATGTCTACATATATACAAACACACATACAAACATATATGTATGAAAATACATGTCCCCTATATTACTACCACAGTGCTGCATGTTATGTGTGAGGAAACAGCACACATAGCAATACACACAGCTATCTATATCTGACAGTGTGTGCAACATGGACAGGTATGTCACATGTTAACTCCTTGTTGGGACCACATTGCCCTTGTCTGTGAATTATGGAATAGGAATATGGGGAAGTATGGCAGGTATAGTTGTGGAGGTGGTCAGGGTTGGTAGATATAGAGGACAGTCTACAGGGGTGGTATGTGACACATGTGGTAGGTAACATCCTGGATGGTGTGTGTGGTCTGTGATATGGATGCCACATAGGCCCCAATATGGACACAATGGGAACAAGTCTCCCAGCCACTGCTACTCACAACAGCAGTCCATGTCCTGAAGGTGCTTGGCCTGGATGCTGAGCAAGAGGAGCATGTTGGCCCTGTGAATGTGTACTGGGTGCCTCAGAGTGATGTAGCACACCCACATGTGTCTGTGGAGCCCGTTATGGAACAGACCCTGGACCTGACCTCAGGGGACAGGAACATGTCTGTGTGTGCCCCCCGGGGGGTGGGACAACATCCCCTGGGTTGGTTCCACCTGAAGGTATTGCTGGACCAGTACATGAGGAGGCCCCAGGATGGGATACACAT
The DNA here is from genome assembly GCF_019279795.1 of Protopterus annectens. NCBI lineage: Eukaryota > Metazoa > Chordata > Ceratodontiformes > Protopteridae > Protopterus > Protopterus annectens. Next base: position 469,713,332 of record NC_056728.1, read on the forward strand.
GTGATGTGGTCAGGTAAATGGGCAGATGGGTTTGGAGAGGTGGTTCTGCTGGGCAATAGTACATATACATGATATTGTATCACTGCTGTAGAACATATGTTGGTAGTAATAGTCTACACAATCCCGGAACATGTCCAACAGCATGCATAGATATCCCCAATAACACAGAATTTTAGATGTGCAGCAATCACAAAGCAGCCATACCACAGGCATATATGGAACCATAGTGTCCCTGACAATGGCATGCAGGTGAATGGTCTGTAACAGGCCAGCAATGTTATTGTCCACACAGGGAACATGGCTACAAACACATAGCAGAAAGTGTGGTACAATACAATATCTGTCCCACTAGTAGGTAAGCTGTAGCCATACCTAATGAGTTGTCTGTACAGTTTGTTGTCACTGATATGGTGGGGGGGTGACAGACATGTGTATTAAGAACTGTGGTAACCTTGCTGTATGAGTTGCTCAGACCTGTTTCCATCTTTATGTCTTTCAGCCAGGATGTCACATGCACGTCTACCAACATATTCAGCTGCTGAAAATGAAGTGCTGATCACGTTTTTAATCCAGCACTACCCTGTGCTGTTTAGCCAGACTGCCCATGACCAGCAGGAGCTGACCACTCTGTGGAATGACCAAGTCCACAGAGTCAATGATGTCGGACTGCACAACCACAGTTATGAGCAGGTACGGCATCATTGTACTGACCTGCTTCTCAATGCCCATCAGCATGCTGCTGCAGTCCAGGGGGAGCACCTTGCCACAGGAGGGGCCATTCCATCCACCCCCCCTGACATGTGTGGAGGAGCTCCTGGCCAGCCTTGTGGCACCTGCCATCTGGCCAGCCACTAACCACCGGACACCTTTGTGGAGGTGGGTGCCACCCACACACCAGCCGAGGAGCATGCAGGTAAGTCCACAGGGCACATCAGTAGACCACTGTTGTGTATACATCTGCATCTGTACAGGTAGAGCATGCATATTTGACATGTCATAGGTATATTGTGTTGCTGCACAGTAGTGATAAACAGATGTCCATATGTGGTGTATTGTAATACTGCACCCACCCTGTAGCACTGCCACAGGTGTGGCCACTGACATTGCATCTCTCACTCTCTTATGTAGGTCCCTCCGGGATACCACCAAGGCAGCAGCCTGTAGCCGGTGAGTATGGTTTATGTAGATGCTTGCCAACACACCGGGCATGTAATGGTGATGGTATTTTCCATAGACATGTCTAACACACCTACCCAGAATGCATGCTGTACATGTGCATGTATTTTTGCTGTGAAATGCACAGCATCACAGGGCTGACCATGATGGGGTATTGGAAGGGTATATCAGACACCTGCATGATAACTAACATCCTGTCATTGTGGAATGTGTCCACAGGGATTAACATAATGGTGGGAGACATGGCCTACAGTAGGGACATGTTTGGAATAACACACATATGCAGTGCAACATCACTATATATACCTGTAGGACAATGGCAACTGCTGCAGAGATACACTATGGCATAAGGCATTACAGTAGTCCACATTATCAGCTCGGACTAGGCTGTAATGTGGTGTATAGGACACTGCAAAGTGACACACATGTGTAGGGCTTACTTGTCATGCATCTGCAAAAAGGCTGAAGGACAGGGGGTTGTCAGCATGATACACCAGTGCACTGCAGCAGGGATCCTAAGGATGCTAAGAATGGCAGTATCTACATATAATCAGGTTCAGGACCTGTGGCAGACGTAACCCTACCCCCACAGCAATAGTGACGGCAGTGTGTGAACACCAAGGGATGTGCACATGAGTAGACATTGCAATCATGCAGAGTAGGGGGACATGTGTAGGGCAGCCTGAACATACACTGGCAATCGCAGATTGCAGATGCTGTTATACCACTGCCAGGAGTAGTGACTGCTGTAATACACACATCAAGAGATGCGTCAAACCATCATAGCACACATATGCCCACATGGAGTGTATGCATTGCAGTCAGCATCCACACATCTAACACATTCCATAGACACTGCATGTGAAAATACATGACATATGTCACATATCGGGCTCATGTACTGTTAAGATATGCAGTTATGTGGTCCCAATGCAGATCACGGATGGGTGTGTCATATCAGGAAGGGTGTGTACACCCCCCATAACCACAGTATGCTCTGATGGTTGTTAGTGTAAGAGTATTGGATAAGTCATACATGGTCTGCTGATGTTGAGAGCTGTACATCAGGCATCAGGCAATCACAAATGACACCTGTCCACATATCATCCCAGGTATGTGTTGCTGGAAAACATAGGGGCTGTGAGCATTAAAGCTGACATAATGACACAGTAGTACACATTCAGCAATGGGTCATACACCTGTGAGGTGTGGTGCACAGTACATGGCAGGGTGCAGAACAGGTGCACAGAAATATCATGTTCATGGCCGCAGTGGTATCCAGGGGAAGGGGCTTCACCTAGTGACACAGCACATGCATTACACACATGTATACTGTTGCCAGTATGGATTGACTATAGCTGCACTGCATGCTGTTGGGTACCATATGTTATGCATGTTGACAGAGGGGTAATAGGAGGACTGTGTGTACTTTCATTGTGCAACCTCCCCTGCATGTGTGTGTGTGTGTGTGTGTGTGTGTGTGTGTGTGTGTGTGTGTGTGTGTGTGTGTGTGTGTGTGCGTGCAACCTAGTGGGTAGTTTGTCTCTAGGGTCACTCTGGTGAAGTGGAGGGAGGTTGATGCATGTAGGATGCTTGTGTGCATGTGTGTGTGTTTGTGTGGCTAGCCGTGTATGCACATGTGTGATTGTGGGCTGTTCATACAGCAGTACCTCCCTCTGGGATAATGCAGTACATGTACATGGACTGCCACATTACACACCAGGATACTTGTCATGTGTGTAATCACAGGACAGCTGATAGTATAATATGGTCTGTAGCATGGAACAGGCATCCAGAGGGAAGGTAGACACCAGGTATACCCTTAATATTGCATTCAGAGAGGTCACCTACAACCCACATATGCAGTGCTACAGATGCATTGGGGAAGTACTAGTCAACACCAGGGAGTGCATCCAAATATTACAGTTGTCACATGATAGGCTGAAGGAGCAGCATATCTGACATGTACTGAGCATTACATACACATGACACACCAGTGCGTATTATGGATAGAACATAGTAGCCCACACATGTAGGGACCATGCTCATGATGTCCGGACATACAGAGGATGCATACCAAATGACAGCAGTGAGGCCATGTAAAACCACTACACACAGGTCAGACAGGTAAAGTAGTAACAGGTCTTGTGTTGTGACTGCTTGTGTAGGCATTTAGAGGACTGATATGTTAATGAGTGGCATCAATGTGTATATGTTAAGTGTGATGCAGGAGGGGTACCACATGGACATATATGTGCGACTGTCTGTAAAGCCATGGACAGGTAGGTATTATAGAGGTGTGTGTGTGTGTGTGTGTGTGTGTGTGTGTGTGTGTGTGTGTGTGTGTGTGTGTGTGTGTGTGTGTGTGTGTGTGTGTGCATGTATACTGTTAGGCAATGCTGTACTGGTTTTAAAGTGTGTTTATTGTTTTCACCCACAGGTAACGAGGTGGGTCAGGGACCCTCCTGCATGCAATCTGATGTTGGTGTCCATACAGACACCGAAGATGATGATGATACTGTTGAGGCACAGGTGGGGTTGTCAGGGGCCGACACTGAGCCAACATTTGACATCCCCCCTTTTAGCCACCCCAACCCAGCACACAGTTTCAGTGCCTATACACACCCCATCACCAGTGGCCATAGCGGAGGGACAGCTGGCGTTTGGTGGCAGTGCACAGGAAAGTGTGGTAACCATGCCTACTGTGTCCGGTCACAGCAGGCATAGCCGGATGTCCGGTAGGGCACCACATAGGCAGATGTCCCAAGGTGCTCATGGTAGGGCTGCTGGAAATTATGCCCCTGACAGAGGCGACATAGCTGGTACCAGCAGGCACATGTTTCAGGCTGTCATGGAGGCGCAGGCATGTACAGAACGTTACACCAGACAGGGTCTGAGGCTGCAGAGGGCTGCTCTCACATCTGTATATGAAAACGCCAGGGAACTAGCTGGTGCCATCTGTGGATTAACTGAGTTCATGGATAGATGGTCTGATGAGATGATGGCCCTCATTGACCATGGTCTGTTCATGCTTGAACGTGGGGTGGGAGTGCAGCGACAGCCGTGTGGATGTAGGCCAGCAACACCAACAGCTGGTAGTCAACATGGATGTGTTAGGACACCAAGGGGCTCCTGTAATGGCAATTTCAGCCCTGGCACTGTTGGGGGAGTGCTGTCCACACCACACCACAACAGGCCATGAGCATGTGGTCCAGGCCAGTCCCAGGAGGGATCTGGTACCAGTGGACATATGTCATTGTCAGATGAGAGTAGCACATCGAGGCCTGTACCTGGACGTGCCCATGGAACCCCTGGCAGGCACAGTCCACGTGTCTGTGGCCAGAGGTAGTGAACTACACACCCTGCCCGGTATCATCTGCAGCGGTCCATAAACAAATGTGCAGGGCAGCCACATGGCAGAACTGTGTGCATGCATACCCACACACTATGCAGACACACCTAGGGCAATCCCATACCTACACACACCACAGCACCACGCCCAGCTCACCACAGTACACCCCTCAACCACACACATAGTGACAAATGTATGGCCCACCCTCGGCCTCCGGCAAACCAACTTCACACCCCGTGCATATGATGATACCTGTGCCACATCTCTGTCATCTATACCATCAATGCAGGGACAAGCTAATATGGTTCACATGGACAGGTGATCCGCTGAGGCATGTATATCCTGCAACCTGATGTAGACCCATCCACATACATGCACACTGTTACTTGGCAACACTGGGACAAGACCCCTATCTAGTTATGTAGTGACACTCTAGTGTGTGGTTTACATTGCACACACCCCACAGCGTTTAGGGTGAGGTGTGTCCCAGGTCACATGTTACATGCAGAACATCCTCAGACATGTACAGTATGCTAATGGGGGATGTAATGGGTGTATATGGACAATACATAGTGTGGCACACCATCATATACACATTAACAGACACATAACATCAGAGATACCAGGGCCTGTCACTGCTAACTAACTTGAACATGTGTCCAATGTGTTACAGGTAGGCTGTGCACAACACATGCATAACTGGCTTGGATTGTGGAATCAGTTACCTGTATGGTTGATGGTGACAGTGGTAACCATAACGTGGTACATGGGACATATACCGGGTGTAGCTTGGTGTAATGACAGTGTACCACAGTGGATATTGTACTCCCTGAAACCCATATTGACACTGCCATACTGACCATCACACATTGGCCGTGACTGCGATACAACCCATAGTATACCCCAACAGTGGTACTACAGGGATATACATCTAATGCACATACCACATGGGTAGTAGGGTGATGCATTGTCATGCCTCACCTATGGGCAGCAACAACACTATCTGTACTAATGTGTGGCAATGGGTATTGTAATAGGTGTATGTGGCCTCAGAATGCTGTACCCTACAGATATACGGACATGCACAACTACATACACGTGCCAGAACACAATGGGTATCCCATGCCTATCAACCCATTTGTAAAACACTGTTGTGCTGGTACTGCAAGGCTCATGTAGCCGATATGGGGGGGAGCTTAACAGGGTACATGTAATGTCCGATACAGCAGCAGCCACAAATGACTATGGTAATGGGTGTTGTGTTGGTTGTGAAGGCCCTCATGGAATTCCCAAGTACAAGTGTGCTAACACACATACATTGCTATACTCAGTCATTCACACATACACATCAGTACAGGGGTGTACCACTGCAGGTGGTTATAGCTGTGTACCTAGCTATTGTGTAAGGGGAGATGGGTTGTGTAGGGGTTGTCTGTACGGTGGTATCCTGCCACCTGCCAGGTGGCAGTGGGCAATCTATTAACAGACACTACTGTGGTGACCCTCAGGGTGAGAATGACATGCATCAGCCAATCCTCCAGGTGCCCCCTGCACATGGCCACTGAATCGATCATGTTGACATGTATGCAACATGCATTACAACACATGGTTAGTGTCTGTGATGGAGACCTGGACCCAAGCATGTTCTGTTGACTATGGTAGTGTAGTGGAGGTACCCGTGGCATGTGGTGCGTACAGGGTGTCATCTCCTATATGTGCCAGTTCTTACACAGCTGGGCAGATATGTCAACATGTCAGTGTCAATCAAGCTTAGGTTGCCTGTACATATCCCAGCTGGATACATGCCATCTGCACATCTGTACAGGGACTGACAGTCATCAGCTTGTCAACTAGCTATGCAGTGGCATGAGTGCATTGACAGATAGATGTCTGACAACAATATGTATGCCATAACTACATGTCAGAAGCCCTCACTAACATGAGCTGTACAGACGGTAGTCTACAGTTACATTCCACATGATGGATTATTACCCAGTAAGGGGTACATACTGTGACACAGCTCACACACCTGGGATACAACAGGGAGGCCTCAGTGTCCAGCAATGCCCGCAGGTGTGCCTGTTGTCAGTACTACATTTAGCACTCTGTTCTTGTCTGGGTAAGCACTGTCAACAGTAATACTGCCATGATACACTACATGCCAGTGTGACAGCACATACCCTGGGCTACTACACCTGTATGTAACACATTCACATGGATAACAGTGCTGTATAGGCCTCATATATGTCTGTGTCCCACACATGACACTCACATCTCTTGTTACTGTAATGACAGCACGTAGGCGCATGTATTGTACATGGCATTACATATACTTATTAAAGATTATCAGACTGGGTGGTGCAACCTGGTTACCAGGGCTAAGCCATGCTTAGCAAGTATCAACATTGCTGCAATATAACAGCTGAGCTGATTTGTGCACTGGTAATAGAAGCCTACACTGTGTAAGCACCTGTACAATTACCCATAGCTCAGCACCACTTAGATTCACACAAACCCATGCAAACGCACTTAAAGCTACTCAAAACTACCTTAACCACTCTGTTTCAGACAGCCCTTGTTCTGCCCAGCAGGAAAATGAACAGTCCTTGCAAGTCTTGAACCTAGGACCTTGTACACTAAAGTTACAACACTTACTCACTACGCCATGACCACTGTGAAGACAGCTGTTGTTTTACCAATATAGCTGTCAATACACATATTGAATAGTATTGAACAATTGCCTTTAGTTCCTAAACTGTGTAGTCCTTGTTATTAATATGACTGTTGCATAACATATGTTGTTTTATCATAATGTACACATAGCAGATACATACGGTATGATACATCTGGGAGGGTATACACAACCGTGAGGTTTACACATGACAGGAATATAGTTATATATACATATAATAGGTCTATATATGTCTACAAGTACATACACATGTATACTCATACATATGTCTGCATACACATCTGTATAGTGCAAATATATATTGTCATCTCTTCGTATGGACATATATAAATATATATATATATATATATATATATATATATATATATATATATATATATACACACACACACACACACACACACATATATATATATATATATATATTTATATATATATATATATATATATATATTTATATATATATATATATATATATATATATATATATATATATATACACACACACATATGTATATATAGATATATGTCTATATAGCTATATATGTATGCACATCCTATTTGTACAGATTTGCCTAATTATGTTGGTATATATGTAGATATCTGTAACTATATGTGCATAGATATCTATTCTGATATACCTACTACTGTCAATATATATGTAGATATCCATACATATATGTATCTCTATTTGTATATGTGCAGACATATACTGCTCTGTATATGTATATATATGAGTGTTTCTATGTATATCTATGTATATATACATATCCATCTATGTATGTCGATATGTATATGTGTATATCTCTATATAGATACCTGGATAATTATATATACATATATGTTCACCATATGTCCTGAACATGGAGTGGAGCCCTACCTCAGCCCATATAGTCCCAACTTCAGAGTGCAAGGGGATGCCAGGTATGTATTGCAGGTATATTTGTAGCCTATTGCTACTGTAATAGGGATTATCTTCACAGACATGGTGTGTGTGGGAGGTCACATCTGCTTTTAACATGTGCATCATTGGCTACTGACAGACATCCTAAGGACATCATGGTACAGTACCACTGCTAGCACAGTAATGCTCCTGTGGACTACAGCAGAGATAATGGCCAATATATGTGGACAGTCTGACACACTCTGGACAGTCCAGAGGTATAAACAGAACCCCTTAGTGCAAGACATGTGGACCAAGCTTGACAATGTGGATGTTAAAAGCCATGTAGTTGGGTATAACATGTACTTAATGGTATACATTTGCCCCCATAGGTTATGCATTCACACCCCCCTGTCTGTCCTGACACATAATAACCACTGGTACAGATGTGCCATGGCCACATACAACCCACTAGTTAGTGACATACATCTGTACTGCATCCCACTGCTTTTTCTGACATACATGAGTGTTATGGTGGCCCGGCAACAGTACATCTGGCAAGTATCTGGACATGACATCTCACTGGGTAAGTACACTAAGCTGCTAGGCATGTAACAAAGCACTGTACAGACTACAGGCATACTGGCTCAACACTGGCCAACATTTCCTATGGGGGAATACACATGTACCTGCATATATAGCAGGCTCTATAGGCATGTCACATCACAGAGTAACAGACACCTGTGTGAAAGTGCATAACCTCAACCAATGTGAACACAGCCACAGCCACATATGGTAAGCTAGCGTAATATTACAGTATATGGACTATCTGTTCAACACCATCCTCATATGTGCCACTCACACACTAACCCTACATATACTGGCCTGCTACACAGTGTGGTCTGATGCCTGCCTGCGGTATGGGACATGTGTGTGTTTGGCCCTACAAACATGTAAAATAAGACTGCGGTGAGACCACAACACAATGTTAATGTTAAAAAAAAGTTAATGTTAAAATCATTCTAAGCGCTATCGTCTGCCGCAAGCAGACTTCATCAGAATAAAGAATACACAGTGCCTCTTGTTTTTATATTGTTGTTTTAAAAAATAATTTACGACATAATTAGTAAATTAATTAATTAATTGAACCTGGAATTGGAACAATTGTTGACCAACATGTAAGCCAATAGGGTAACATAGAGTGGAGGAGCATGTAACATCAGATAGACCAGGACAGAGAACAATGACATGTACCACATTCTGTACACAAGCCAAGGTACATATTAACAATACACACACTGTCAACAATCACCATAAGTACACAGACTTCAGTACTGTGCACACAACCACAGAATGTCCAGGTTATGTCATCAAATATAACCCCTACTATACATAACATGTGTAGCAGTCTGATATCTCACTGGCTTATCAGATATGATGTCACTTATGGTGTACAGCACATATGCACCTCTTATTGCATAACATATGTACAAAGGTTGACAGAGTTGTGGCTGGAGGCACATACACAGGGCCAATATTGACATGTTGCTGCGATAACCTTTTACATTTACTGTTGTAACAGGATTTGTTGCAACATATGTCCTATGAGGGATATGAAGTCAGTAACTCTCATGGCTGTCACCATCTACAGACTGCAATCCTCACACTACCTTCTGCAGTTCACAGATAGGTGCTCTGTGGGTAACACATGAAACAAAAGGCACTACACACTGCCCATTCTGCAGATGACTCTACAGATGGAGATTTCCTCATAAACATAGCACTGACATGGCAGGTATTAAAACATGTAGGACAGCCATATCCACACACACCCTGTTAAAACAACATTACTCCAAATGTAGAATAGCAGCACTTACAGTCTGTAGTCAGGTCAGGCACATCCCCCTCCTGTGTGTTAACCTGTTTCCACAGTGTATGTTGTTAGAGGTAATTCCCCCAATCCACCTGAGATGCTGTTTGCCAAAAAACAGATCGAGTACCTGCTCACAGTGAATGAAAAGGCCCAACACCAACATGATGTTCCTAAATACTGGAGTGTGTTTCCATGCAATTGGCTATGGGAATGTTACCACAGCTGTTCCACTTGCAATCAGCTAGAGGAGGGCTGCAATTCGTGCAGAGGCCATCAGTTGATCATGCGCATCACTTAAAATACACACGCTGCTGCCTAAACAAAGCAGGTGTAAGTCTCCATACCCACCAGAAAGGGAGTGAGAGAGGTAGACAGAGGAAAGAAAAGTCAGGGAGGGGTGGGAGAGTAAAACTTAATCAAGTTTGTGTCACACCCCTACCAGTACATGGTATCAAACCCCTGATGACTATGTAGTGCTATCACCTGTCTATGCAGTTATTGGATGAGCCACATAGGTTACATGTTGAGGAGCCCTCAAAATGTATATGTGATGGTGAGTGATATCTGCAACAGGGATATGGTAGCTATACGGTAGGTGCAGTACACGTGCCTGTCTGCATGAACAGGTGTCAACGTCAACACAGCCACACTCTCACAAGGATGCACACACAATGACACACTTGGCAGGGCCAGGAATACAACTCATCCCTAGTGAGATTGCCACAACACAGTACTGTGCAGGTATCGCATGCACCACAGGGGTCATACGGAGGTTATATGGGAAAAGGGTATGCAGAAGTATCTGACATCGGACAGCATGCTTCAGTATGCCAATGGGGAATATAGTGAGTGTGAATGTGGGCATACGCATCACACAACACACACACAGACACAGGGTGCCAGTACTGACATGCATGGGTGCATTGCTTCACTGGTGTGTAGTGGTCGACTGTGCCAGATGGCTATACAAGGCTAGTTGATGGGTATATCATGGCATCAGGCCACATGATGATGGTCTGCATTGTGGCTCAGGGGCATGGTGTCTGGATTTGCCCACACAGGTGGGTAGTGTAGTCACCATTGTCACCTGGGTGACTATTGCATGTGGCCAATGCTGTGCATTGCTTGCCATGTATGTGTTCCTTAGTCCATGACATGGATGGTGTCTGGGATGTGCACACCTCCCACATGCATGTACAGTGACATGTGGAACTGTATCTGAGATGTCTGGCCCATGTTGTGTACACGGATTGTTATCATCAGATGTGCCAGTCCTGGCCTCATGTGGCAGGAACTGTTAATGGACAGCAGGTTGACCCTACACCTAAATTGATAGCATGATACTGGTATTCCGTGGTGTCAGTGGTATCTGTCCATACAGGACATGTTTTCAGGCATGGTATGTCCTTTGTGGGTCACATTTGATGGCACCCCAGGTGTTGCAGGTGTCCAGTGGGGAACATGGTGGAGGTGCACTGTTGGCATGTGCGTGCCTATTGGACTGATGGACAGGGTGCCATGCCCTCTGTAGCCCACTGCAATCACACCAGGGTTACTAGCAGTAGGCAATATGCAGGGTACTACCAACATAGCAGCTGTTGCCCAGGCAAGTGTGTGTGTGTGTGTGTGTGTGTGTGTGTGTGTGTGTGTGTGTGTGTGTGTGTGTGTGTGTGTGTGTGTGTGTATGCAAGACATGGGTTGAGAGTGTTCGCTGGGTAATACAAGGGTTGCTGACATTGTTTGGCTAGCCTTGATGTCACATGTAGGGGTATGGATTTGCACCCCAGCCTCTCAGCTATTTCACATCTGTTACCCCTGTATGGTGGACATTGTGATATATACTAGGGCCACCATAAAAGAGTTTTGCAAATCCCACTCCACATTGAGCTCAGTTGTTACACACTCAAACCAACCTCCACACAGGATACGAATGACAAACACAGACACACACACAGAGACACACACACCGGTCATGTCTGGGATTAGGATTCTTACCTAAGTAGTATATTACACTACAGCACTACACAGTTATAGGACACATCACGGAGATTACTGCAGTACTCCTTCTCCAAAGGTGTATTTCACAGTGAATGACATCATCAGGATTGCCAAAGTAGGACATTTGTATTGTAGTAAGTATGACTAGCCTAAAATGCATTGCTCCCTACACATACATTAAAAATCCACAACTGCCATGTGTGGGAAGAGAACCCCTACCAGAGTTCTATATCAAACTATAGCATGAAGTTGTTATAGGATGCACCACAGGGATTACTGGAGTATTCCTTCCCCAAAGGTGTATTTCACAGTGAATGACATCAGCTGGATTGCCAAAATAGGGCATTTGAATTGTAGTGAGTGTGACTAGCCTAAAATGCATTGCTCCCTAAACAGACATAGAAATACACACAACATATCCACAATTGCCATGTGTGAGAATAGAACCCCTACCAGAGCTCTATATCACACTACAGCATGAAGCAGTTAGAGGATGCACCATGAGAATTACTGGAGTACTCTTCCCCAAAGGTGTATTTCACAGTGAATGACATCAGCAGGATTGCCAAAGTAAGACATTTGAAATGTAGTGAGTATGACTAGTCTAAAATACATTGCTTCCTACACAGACATAAAAACACACAGAACATCCACAAGTGCCATGTGTGGGAATAGGACCCTTGTCAGTGTTCTATATCACACTACAGCATGAAGCTGTTATAGGACGCACCACAGGGATTACTGGAGTACTTTTTCCCCAAAGGTGTATTTCACAGTGAATGACATCAGCAGGATTGCCAAAGTAGGGCAATTGAACTGTAGTGAGTGTGACTAGCCTAAAATGCATTTCTCTCTACACAGACATAGAAACACACACAAAATGTCCACAACTGCCATGTGTGGGAATAGAACCCTCACCAGAGTTTTATATCACACTGCAGCATGAAGCTGTTATAGGACGCACCATGGGGATTACTGGAGTATTCCTTCAACAAAGGTGTATTTCAGAGTGAATGACATCAGCAGCCTTGCCAAAGTAGGGCATTTGAATTATAGTGAGTGTGACTAGCCTAAAAAGCATTGCTCACTACACAGACAGACACACACAAAAACACAGTTTCCATGTCTGGGATTAGAACTCCTACCCAACTAGTTTATCACACTACAGCAGTACGCAGTTATAGGATGCACCGCGGAAATTACTGGGATACAGTTGTCCAAAAGGTGTATTTCACAGTGAATGACATCAGCAGCCTTGCCAAAGTAGGGTATTTGAATTGTACTGAGAGTGACTAGCCTAAAAAGGCATTGCTCTCTACACAGAGACAGAGATGCACACACACACACACACACACACACACACACACACACACACACACACAGTTGACATGACTGGGATTAGAACTCCTACCTAACTAGTTTATCACACTACAGCAGTACGCAGTTATAGGATGTGCCACAGAGATTACTGGGCTACAGTTGTCCATAAGGTGTATTTCACAGTGAATGACATCAGCAGCCTTGCCAAAGTAGGGTATTTGAATTGTATTGAGTGTGACTAGCCTAAAAAGCTTTGCTCTCTACACAGACAGAAACACACACACACACACACACACACACACACACACACACACACACACACACACACACAGTTGCCATTTCTGGGATTAGAACTCCTACCTAACCATTGTATCACACCAAGCTGTACGCAGTTATAAGACACACCATGGAGACTATTGGGCTATAACTTTCCAAAAGGTGTATTTCACAGTGAATGACATCAGCAGCCTTGCCAAAGTAGGGCATTTGAATTGTAGTGAGTGTGACTAGCCTAAAAAGGCATTGCTCTCTACACAGAAACTGAGACACACACACACACACACACACACACACACACACACACACACACACACACACACACACACACTTGACATGTCTGGGATTAGAACTCCTACCTAACTAGTTTATCACACTACAGCAGTACGCAGTTATAGGATGTGCCACAGAGATTACTGGGCTACAGTTGTCCGGAAGGTGTATTTCACAGTGAATGACATCAGCATCCTTGCCAAATTAAGGCATTTGAATTGTACAGATTGTGACTAGCCTAAAAAGGCATTGCTCTCTACAAATAGACAGACACACACACACACAGTTGCCATGTCTGGGATTATAACTCCTACCTAACTAGTTTATCACACTACAGCAGTACGCATTTATAGGATGTGTAATGGAGATTACTGGGCTACAGTTGTCCGGAAGGTGTATTTCACAGTGAATGACATCAGCAACCTTGCCAAAGTAGGGCATTTGAATTGTACTTAGTGTGACTAGCCTAAAAAGCTTTGCTCTTTACACAGACAGAGACACACACACACTCACACACACACACACACACACACACACACACACACACACACACACACACACACACACACAGTTGCCATGTCTGGGATTAGAACTCCTACCTAACCATCATATCACACCAAGCAGTACACACTTATAAGATGAACCATGGAGACTATTGGGCTATAGCTTTCCAAAAGGTGTATTTCACAGTGAATGACATCAGCAGCCTTGCCAAAGTAGGACATTTGATACTAGCCTAAAAATCATTGCTGTCTACACAGACACACACACACACACACACACACACACACACACACACACACACACACACACACACACACACACACACAGTTGCCATGTCTGGGATTAGAACTCCTACATAACTAGTTTATCACACTACAGCAGTACACAGTTATTGGACACGCCATGGAGATTAGTGGGCTACAACTTTACGAAAGGTGTATTCCACAGTGAATGACATCTGCAGCCTTGCCAAAGTAGGGCATTTGATTTGAAGTGAGCGTGACTAGCCTAAAAAGCATTGCTCTCAACACAGACAGAGACACACACACACTTGCCATGTCTGGGATTATAACTCCTACCTAACTATTTTGTCACACTATAGTAATACGCAGTTATAAGATGCCCCATGGAGATTACTGGGCTACAGCTTTCTGAAAGGTATATTCCACAGTGAATGACATCAGCAGCCTTGCCAAAGTAGGGCATTTGATTTGTAATGAGTGAGACTAGCCTAAAAAGTATTGCTCTCTACCTACACACTCACACAGTTGCCATGTCTGGGATTAGAACTCCTGCCTAATTAGTTTATCACACTACAGCAGTACACAATTATAGGATGTGCCATGGAGATAACTGGGCTACAATTTTCCCAAAGGTGTATTTCAAAGTGGATGACCTCAGCAGGCTTGTCATAGTAGGGCTATGGGGTGGACAGTGTGTGTGCATCGGCCATAACCCATTCATCTAGAGGTTGACACACCACATGTGAGCACACGCAGGGTTATATTCCACAGGTACGTGAATACAGCTGCTAGATGACTACTTCCTTGTACAGTCATGTTGCATAGCTAGCACTTGCACCACATAGTCTATAATGCTGACAGATTTCAGTGGCTAATGTCTACAGTAAGTGACATCTGAACCTAATGTGGTCATAGCCATTTGGCTGTGTGCTGGGTGGGACAGGCATCATAATGGATGGTTCCTTGTCACAGTTACTCTCTTCCACACATCTATGTACATCTACTTTTGACCTATTATAGTGTGTTGTCCTTTGATATATGACTGTATTCATATCCACTGTGCGTGCAAAGCATGAGTGGTACATACTGAGGAGTGTCTGCACTAACATCTTCAACTGCCAGATATGTATGGTCCACTGTTGTTTGCGGACATGGGCTTCATTTGTTTGTGTGTGAGCATGCCCAGTATGACCTTTCAGTATGTTGTTGTCTGACACTGCCTTCATTTCTCTAAACGTGTGAGTATGCCCTTCTGTATTGAATGTGTGGATGGATTCCAGGTAGTTTGTACTCCAATGCAGACCTTTGTGTTGTACACCTACAGGTAGCAAACTGTTTCTGTAGGGTATCCATCAATCATTTAGCAATATGAGGACAAACAGTGCAGGGGATAGTGTGTACTGTAGGTGATTGTGTCTGTGCTGCTTCAGCTGCATGGTACTGCTGTTAGCAGAGATATTCAGACATGTGTACTGTTGTACACAGTGATGCTTTCTGTCCTCATGTACTGTCAGGTGGAAATTCTTGCTCACAGTGATGTCTTTGGGGACAAGGGTGACTGCAGCTGTGTCCGGTATTGTGGGCAGGCACCTACATATTCATGTTAAGTTATGCCATTCTGGAGGGGGAGCTGCAGATACTTGTTGCTGGGTCTGTGTATCCGGTTCAGCACCTTGGTACAGTGCTGGCAGAGGATCCCATACTTATACACCCAGCAACATGACAGTATGGGCTTATCTTGCTGTTGCAATGCCTCACAGCAGTACCGATTTGCACAGGTTACCCAGAAGCAGGGGCCATGGATCAGGACCTTACCCCTATTGTGGTGTACGGGCAGGTGTGTAGCCATCCATTTATGTGTTTGCAGCCAGGGATAGTGTGTGCACACAGCTTGGTGTCGGCCCCTGCACATTCCATGCTGCCCATGCTCCCACCCCACTCTTCCATACATTATGCATACATTCTCTGATACTTTTCCTAAGGATATCACCCCATCACAGATGCGTGTTAGTGTTGGTCCACAGTTTATGCAGTGGGACATGGTGGACATGTTACTGTGGTTTGTCCACATGGCCTTGCATATGGCTTATGTGGAGTGTGTTATGTTGTTATTTGGGTGTCCATGACATAACATGTATTGGCAGTATGGGTGAGACACAGGCCTTTGGCAGAGGCCTGTGGGGCATTAGGTGTTGCTGTGGGCCAGATGTGGCAGACCATTGCATTCTGTCAGTCCTACAGTCTCAGACCACCATACAGTATGTTCCCCTGGGGGGACAGGGTAGGTGTGATAGGTGTTCATGCCAATACCTTCTATCAGTCTTGATCAGGTGGTGTGGATGCTGGCAGGCTGCTACCTACAGCTAGGGACACACCTGCATGGGACACCTGCACTGCATGCTGCATTCTTCCATTATTGCCATATACAGGTGGGGTCATACTGTACCCATTCGCCACAGCAAGGATATGACCAGACAGGTACCTGTGGGTGGTGTTTGCATGAGCTGGGTGCATATGTGCTAGGGACACTACTTGCATCTGACACCCAGATATGCATGGGGCATTCCAGTTATGCTGGCATGTGCAGGTGCATCAGCTGTTTCCCAGTACATCAGTCCTACCTCCTTTGTGATCTGCAAGTGTTTGGGCAGACATCATTGGCATCCCCTACTACAGGACCAGTTACTGTGATGCATACATGTATGTACAATTCCAAGAGTGCATCCATTTCACAGTAACACAATATATACTGTATGTCTGGGGTACCTTCCCCTGTGTACTGCTTGTATATCTAGCCCAAGAGCCATGCCATGTCAGTCTTTCAGATGGTGACACATATTACCACCATAAATTTACAATGGCTTACTGCTAGCATGTGTTATACTGGTGTGGATTGTCTTTGGCACTGCAGTTGTGAGGGCTTGTCCCTGTCATCAGCAGTAGTGGGCAATGGCCACCAGGTCTTACCTCAACATGCATACATATTGACCACTCACATAATATGAAACACACACCATCCTAACACACACAGACCTGCATAATGTGCAAATGCTACAACCTATCCTGCTACCTTGGCCACCTCTGGGCATCTGTGCTCCACTCGTATTATACCTACTCATGCATGTTACTACATTTCTACACAGGATTGGGGGGCACACCTGACTGTTACTACATTTCTACACTGGAATGGGGGAAGGGGCACACCTGACTGTTTCTACATGTCTACATAGGAGTGGGGGCACACTTGACTGTTACTACATTTCTACATAGGATTGTAGGGGGACACACCTGACTGTTTCTACATTTCTACACAGGATTGGGGGGGCACATCTGACTGTTACTACATTTCTATGCTGGATTGGGGGTAGGGGAACACCTGACTATTTCTACATGTCTACATGGGAGTGGGGGGCACACCTGACTATTACTACATTTCTACACAGGATTGGGGGGGCGCACTTCACTGTTACTACATTTCTACACAGGATTAGGGGGGACACCTGACTGTTGCTACATTTCTACACATGATGGGGGGGCACACCTTACTGTTTCTACATGTCTACATAGGATGGGGGGCACACCTGGCACTTTTACACATTTGCTATGACTGTACTGGTATGTCAGGTACTCCATTTCATTCTGTATTCTAACCTATCATGCTGACTAGAGGCATATCAGTGTACTACAGGTCTTAGCTTTGGTTGACCTACATATTAGTGTCTGACTTCCTACACTTCAGAACTAACATCTCACTGCCTGACCTGCTGTAGTTTGTCTGTGTAGGCCTGGGGGAGGAGGTTACCCATAGACATCATTCAGAGGCCATAGCACAGCCTCTGTTTCTGTTTGTCTACACCTGTCCTGCTGGCTGAGTCTGTTGTTGGGTATGTGAACCTCCCTGACTGGCATGTGTGAGCCATAAGGACACACATGTCACCCAGTACATTTCCTGCAGTGAGTTTTGTTGCCCTGTGTAGTATTGGCTACTATGGTGACTCCAGTATTTGTTACAGATGTCATGGTACCACTACGGGTGTTTACTATCTGCTGGCATACCATTCAGCCACTCGATTCCCTTGCATGCTCACATCCATACCATAGATACAGGTAACAACACATTCTACTCCATTCGGCAATTGGTAGGTTGATTGACTTACCTTGTGGATGTGCCAGTATTGAGGATGGTGCTGGAGCATTGCCTATGTTGGAAGCACATAGTACACTCCATATACATAGTTGAGCACAGGTAGTGACGTGTTTGGCATCCCTTTTACTGTATGTGTGAGTCAGACAGAGGTGTCATTCCCTGGGTCCCTACTATGTCAGTGTATGTGCTATGCATAGCCTCTTTGCCAAGGCCAGGGCATACTGGGCATGCCTCCATCTGCCTACTGGGGCAGGCTCAGGTTGTTCCTCCTCTGAGTCACTCTGTGCCTGTGCAGGCCATGGCATTGGTGGGGGGCTGTGTGGCCCTGCCCCGTGCTGTTCCTGCTGCAGCTGTTTCCGCAGGATCATATTGTGTAGCATGGCACATACCATAGCAATTTGAGTACATGTAGCTGGTGAGTACTCCAAGGCTCCACCAGATGTGTCCAGGCACTGGAACCATGACTTGAGCATCCCAAACACACGCTCTATTATAAATCTGGTCTGTGTGTGTGCCTCATTATGGCATTCTTGTTCGGGTGCGTGTGCATTTCTGATGGGTGTCATCAGCCATGGCTCCAGTGTGTAACCAGCATCCCCCACTAGGTGACTGTAAGGGATGTCCCCATTGGCAAATCTCTGGTACAGCTGTGTCAGATGTCAGATGTATGCCAGATGTGGGAATCATGATAGCTTCCAGGGCAACCAGCACACACAATCATTATATTGCCTTGGGCATCACACATGACCTGGCAGTTGATGAAGGGGAGGCCCTTGCGGTTGATGTAGACCCTACCCTGATCACCGGGTGGTGCTTTGATACATATGTGCATGCAGTCTATAGCACCCACTACTTCAGGGTATTCTGCTATTTGGTGGAAGGGATGCATATTGCTGGCCAACACCTCACGGGTGTTGAGGAAATATGCATGCTTACTGGCATGGGTTGATGTGGCATCCAGTAACTGGTGGAATATTCTGGATGCTGATGGCTGTGAGATCCCCATGATATCCCCAGTTGAGCTTTGGGTGGTAACTGTGGCTAGTATTCCTACTCGGTATCCACTGGGATGGGTTCCCCCCTGTCAGTTTGGTGTGTCAGGCGTGGTCGGCACAGGTCAACAATTTGCTGTAGGAGGTCCCTGTCCACCCTATAGCACTCCACTATCTCCAGCTCATGTAGCCCCTGGTAGGTTACCCTGGCTCTGTACACTCTTCTCTGTCCCCTCACTGTGGGTTGGTTGACAGAATTCACATCCTCACCACCCTCAGCCTCTTCCACGTGTTGTTGTATGATGCCTGTTGCCCCTATCATTTTCCTGTTTATTTGTTAAAAGTTCCCCGCTTGTATACACCGGTGGTGTAGATTATGGGAAAAACCAGAGGGGAAGGTGTTTGCATAGTTTATAGTTGTGTACTAGGCTGGGCTGATTTGTTGCCTGTGTAACTGGCTGATTCTGATACATTTCACCTGCCAGTTGTTCTAGTTCTCCTAGATTACCTTCCTACTCCTGTTTTCCCTTCCCATTGCCTTCCTGTTTAAGCCCGGGGGCATGCAGCGAGTGCTCAAATGTGCACAGAGCTGCTATTTCCTGGTTTAATTTTTTTTTCTTTAAAACCCAGTGCATGCCACGCACACCCGCTTAGGCATTGTAAAGAGTGCTAGGCAACCTCAGACACACCCCTTGCCTAGCTGTGCTAAGCTAGGAGTAAATCTGAGCCACAGGGCTCCAGTCCACTTACAGTATGCCTGAAACACCCCACCTTGATGTCAGCTAACTCCTAGGCTTGCACCAAGCTATTCCCGCTCTTACACTGTTAGAAGCTGACTAGCATGCAAGAGAAATCTGGGATTAATTATCATTCCCCTCATTTGCATAGGATTGCCTGCTAATGCATAGTTACGTCTCACACTGAGCCTCCCCCCTTAACAACCACTATTCACTGGCCATGTTGTTTTCTGCCTCCCATTGACTATAATGGCAGAGTAGTGATTTTAGTTAGAATGCTTATTTTAGGTTTATTTTCTTATCCCCCCCCCCCCGATCCCATTTGTGCGCTGCTGCCCTATGCTTAAACAGCCGAGATCGGCTAAAAAAAAAATAAAAGTTTATTTTTTTTTCAACTGTTTTCCATGCCAATGGCTTTATACTTGGCCATTTGCATGCTTTCTAAATGATATGCACCTTTTTTTGGAGCTGTCATGGTTCTGTTTTGGAATTTGCAGAAATGTACTCCGTTACTGGCAGATTACATTTCTGCAGATTACAATAGTCCTGCATGGCCGGTTTCCAGCTTCCTGGATCGCAAATTCACCTCATTTGCATGGATTTCTCTTGCAAATGGGGTAATTTGCATACAGGGGCTGAGTCTGTGCAAGACTAGTGCAGGAGCGCTCATGCACGCCCCTACAGGTTATTCCTGGATCGCACGGCAGACATATTGCCTGCTGGCACTCTGCACGCCATGCAAGGCTTGCAGAATCCAGGGGATAGTCTGTTGAGGAAAAAGGAGTTGTGGTAAAAATAGCCAGTGATCTGTTGCTATTATTCAGAAAACTGCAAAATACTGATACAAAGGTCTAAGGTAGACTTATGAACTAGGGCACAGTTACTGGATATAAGGTCAAGCTGACAAAGTCAGCGGTAGCCTTTCTTCCTCCTTGAGAGCCAAGTACAACTTCAGGTGAAATCCCTGACCAATTCAATACTTTGCAATAGATATGACTTCCACTCTAGTGGTCAATTCATACCTAATTATGGACTATACCCAGCAAGTCTTCTGGACATAATTATCTCGATGGAATATCTGTAACCTTCCTACAGAGTTTATAATTACCCAGAATAAAGTAGTAAGAGTCTGTACATTTACTACAAAGCTTACCAGTAGCAATAATCAAGCAACAATTTACGCTCTGGGAGAGCTAAGATTTGGCTTTTCCTTAGGTTTCACTGGAATCCAGAGAAGCATGAATCAGTACTATAGCAATCCAGAGAAGCATGAATCAGTACTATAGCAATCCAGAGAAGCATGAATCAGTACTATAGCTCTAAGATGCGTGGTTTGGTTATTCCTTCCTTTTTTATTGTGATACTAATCAGTTGGAGATGGCATATGACAAGGTTCCATAAAAGCTGATTTTGGTAGCCCTGCAGTGGTTTGAAGTCTCAGAAACACTGGTAGAAGTACTGCAGGCTATGTACTAGGACCCAATGACACAAGCACAGACAGTGTCTTACTCAGGGATTCTTAATGTGAGGGGGTGTCCATCAGGGTTTAGCTCTAATTACACTCCTGTTCATATTGGTGATGGAATACTTTTACAAACAGGTCAGAGGAGTCAAATCAACAAATAAAAAAACACAAACCAGTGACCTCCAAAAATCGTTTATTGTTCCTAACGTCTTAGCTACAAGCCTTCAAGGAAGATAAAAACATGAGCAACCTCCCATGTATATATTATAACTAATCATTCAATAAAACAATTAATGGAACAATTAAAACTTCAATCAACGTACTAAAACCCTTAAACCAAAAGAATTTCATTTCAGAGCAAAATTTTCCAGTTTAGCTCTGAATTCATATCTTTAGGACTTAAAGTGTCAAATTTAAGTATATAAAGAGCTTCTTTATGAAGCAATTTACTTTTTATACTTAAATCTATCAATCTAGTAAAATATTATTGGAGTTTTTTTGCAGTCCAACAAAGAAGCACATACATGGCTCCCTAAGCAACTCAAAATGTCTTATAAAGTGGGGTTTAAAAAATATGTTGGTAAAAAGAAAACTTATTATGCCTCTAATTAATTTAGACTCTATTATTCCCCATTTGGGTACTCAGGTCTGTGGAAAGTGCAAAGCTTGTCAATATGTTACCAATAGTTTTGAATACATCAATGGAAGGAGATTTAATGTTAAGGGTAGTTTTAAATGTAATACAGATGGTATTATCTATGCTTTGAAATGCCCTTGTGACAAGTTTTATATTGGACAATCAAAAAGAGCTTTGAAAGTAAGACTGTTAGAATATATTTGGGACATAATTAATGTCAAAGAATATAGTTCAGTGGCAGTACATTTTCAGAATACACATCAGAGGTCTGTAACAGGTTTACAGGGTACAATTCTGGAAAGAATTAATAAGGTTCCCTTAGATTTATGTATAAAAAATAAATTGCTTCATAAAGAAGCTCTTTATATACTCAAATTTGACACTTTAAGTCCTAAAGGTATGAATTCAGAGCTAAACTGGAAAATTTTGCTCTGAAATGAATTTCTTTTACTTTAAAGGTTTCAGTATGTTGATTGAAGTTTTAATTTTTTCATTAATTGTTTTATTAAATGATTAGTTATAATATGTAAATATATATATATATATATATATATATATATATATATATATATATATATATACATGGGAGGTTGCTCATGTTTTTATCTTCCTTGAAGGCTTGTAGCCTTGATGTCAGGAGCAATAAACTATTTTTGGAGGTCACTGGTTTGTGTTTTTTTATTTATTTTTGTGTTTTTTTTTTATTGTGGTGGCTTTGAGACAAATCAACAAACCTGGTGTATGCAGACCAGATGGCACTTCAATCAGTCCCTGAATAGGAACTTCAAGAAATGATAGGAGGCTGAAATGCAAAACTGAAGGCACACAGGATGAAGTTGAGTACATATAAAACTGTGGTCATATTAACAAATGGAAGAAGTCAGAAGAATATGGAAACTAAGATGTAAGGGGAAACAGTGAAATAGGTTCACAACTTCATGTGGAGGTGTGGTTAAGGATAATGGAAGTCTGAATAAGGAAGTTAAAGCTAGAATGAGAGGTGTTGCAGAGAAATTGCATAAAATGTCAGGGATAGTGTAGGACTAAAAAAATGACATGTAAGCTATACAAAACAGTAGTACAAACAGTCCTTCTGTATGGCACATAAACCTGGGCAGTGAAGGAAGAGCAGCTGTTGAATTTTAAGTTAATAGAGATGAAGTGATTAAGGTAGGTAAAGATATGTACATTCGTTGGCAGATGACAAGTTGAATACATCTGAATAGAAACTGCAGTAACCCCAATTGCAGAGAATTGTTATCATTGTTTGCATTTTCTGTCATTTTTGTTTTAATGGTGTAGATATTAATATCAGTACTATCTGCATACCAAATTTATTGCAGATGGTTCTTGTATATTTTTCTATCATATTCAGTATCACCCAAGATATACAAATAGCTGTAAGATCATACTTCAAAACTGAAAAAAATCAAATAATAAATATAGTGCAAGTTATTAAAATCTGAGGCTTATCATGTTATTTAACTTGCAATATGTTTGGAAAAGCACAGAATAAATTTTAGAATATCTTCTAGATGGTGAATTCTGTGTGTGTGTGTGTGTGTGTGTGTGTGTGTGTGTGTGTGTGTGTGTGTGTGTCTGTTTTTCTAGTTACATTTTTATTCATTATCCCTAATAGAAGCATGTGTTAATGATTTAAAAACTGATGCGTTAAAATAACAAAGCAGGAATAAATGACAGTTACTTAACCTAGGAGATCATACTAATGCTTTGACTGGACTGTAGTAGAATGTAAATACACTGTTACTGGTTAATGTTATTTATTATCAGAACCATAGCTAGGTCATCATTAGTTCACCAAATGGATGCCCATCTCAACTAAAAGTTGTGGTTAAAAGAATGGTTTAAGATTAAAGAAAGTTAACACAAAACCCTTCTACAGTCTGAAAGTGTAGCAGGCTGCAATTTGCAAATATAACAAGCAGTTTGTTATACTTAATCAGCATTTCATCCATTACCAGAAATGCAGTATATACATTCATTTGTGGAGATGCACTATCCTCACAGCTTCACAAATGTAAAGCTGGTACTACACTCCTACACTATTGCTAACTGCAAATTACACCCCTTAAAAGCTTGCACCTAGGTAGCCACCTGCCTCCTTTGCCTGCCCTAGACATGGCTCTGTTTATCATGCCTGATTTATGTTGTACAAAGTTATTGGTTAAATATAATCCTTTTTGTAACTTATTCTTGGTGAAAAGCAAATAATGATTGAATGGTAACAAAGGTCATTCCAGTTAGGTGCCATCCCATTCAAAGAGCAGGAATCTGTGACTAACTCCAGAACCTAAGCACTTTATGGATTCTAAAGACATAGAATGTGCAGAAAGTACTTGTACTCCAATCAGAGTATAATGCTTTTTTTAATTTAAGAAGTATTATTAAAAAGAGGTGAAAACAAAGTCTTCCTATTATAAACAAAGCCATAAACAGATATAATCTCATGGGCTGCTATAAAAAATTGTTTTGCCATCTCCTTTTTTTGCTCAAAACTCTGATAAGTTTTCCCACAAAGAAAGCACAGAATTAATAACATAATTCTTCACTTTACATGGCTGATTTCATCCAGTCTCTGCTACTCCACTAACAACAAGCTTTTAAATACTTTTTCATGTACAATGATCTCTCCAAATTCTGTGTCCAAGCATTCCCTAGTGATAGTGCTTAGAAGTGATTTTTTTTAAAATGACCCTACCTGACTTCCATTTTCTTGCATTGCTATATCCAAAATTCCTAAGAAAGGTTGTTCTGATATATCTAAACCAGTCACTTACCTTTTCAGATTATCTATTTGTAATGGAGTTATGCTAAATGCCTAGATGTCAGATGTCATACTTCTATTGCCCAAATGTAATAACTCTTTCTATTAGGTGGGACGGTAGCCTCATAGTTAACCAATCTCTGTTTAACAAAATTCATAAAAGACAGGCTTACAAGCAAATTCTTACATTTGTGCAGGATCAAAGCCTTTTCATGGATACCCACCACAGCTTCAGTCCTAGTTTCAAGCACTTCCTGAGACTATCATTCAGGACACAGATAATATTTTGCTGAACATGGTGTGTTTACATGAACAACCTGTTTACAAGAGCAGCATTTGTAGGCCATAAATGTATGGCTGATCATCCACTTCACCTTTCTAAACTATCATCTTTAGGTTTTCATGTATGATTTCTAATCTGGTTTTCCAACTGCTTCTCAAAATGTCTCATTAAAGTGCATTTCTATAACTACATCCAACCCAACTACCTTTATTTCTGAAGTCCTTAAGGCATTTTCTTAAATCCCTGCTTTTCTCTCCATACATTGATATTCTTCTTCCTACTCAAATCAAACTTCAGCTGATTATGTATATTGATGGCCGTCTTATGTTACAAAAAATAAAGATTCCTCTGTACATACACAACCTAAATCTTTACTCTTGGCGTAATACTAATAAACTAACTGCCTGTAACACAGAAAATAACTCTATGTCTTTCTTAACTAAAGTAAAAAAAAAATCATTATAAAATTATTAGTTTACTGTCAACTCACACTGAACCATAGCTCGGGTGTTTTTATATAGTGTGTCCCTCAATAGCACAAAGTAGTGCTTGAAACATAAAGATACTTTTAGATGTTGAAACATAAGATACCTTTTAGAACACTGTAAATAACATCTGTAAATTTGTTTAGTCTGTTCTCAGACAACTGGACTTTTCTCAATGCTACTAGCCGATTAGGTGATTACACAATGAGCCACTCTGGTCTTCTTTTCTCTTCACTCATTTATATCACTAGCTTTTTTATCTGAATATCTATCCCCTCACATCCCCTTGACAGAAAACCCACACTGTACTTCATAGCAATACCCATTAAGGTCTCAGTAGCTCGACAAATGTCCCTCATTAGGCTTCAGTTTGCTCTTTCATTATCTAAAAGTGTCTTTTCTACAGTAGCTCCCATGACATAGAATTCACTGTCTACTGAAATAAGAAGTCTGGCTACTTTTTATGGTTTCAAAAATGCATTATGGCCTCATCTTACCCAAGCTTCCTCCTGCAGATGTATCATAGATAATGGCTAAGCAGTGTTCCGTTTTTATATATATATAAATGTGTTAGGTTAAACCATTAAACCCTTTTTGACTTTTTCTTAAAAGTATCTTATTAAAAGTTTTGCACTGTTTGTCTGAACTTTAATGTTATTTTAAACTTATTATGTTATACAAAACCTATAGCCATATGCATACTTCTGTAAGGTTTCTATAACCTGCACTTAATATTACCTGTGATTCTGTTGTTGTATATGTACACTGTTAAATCTGAATGCCTTGGTGTGGAAGGGATTAGCCCCACATCCCTTATATATAGTTAACAAATAAATTAATAAAAATACATAAATGACCAAAATCACCTCACAAATGTATTTTAGAGGCACAAAAAAGCATTATTTTAAGTGTTCAAACCGATTCTAGCTCATCTAGTTAACTGAGGTGCTCTGTTGCATATCCATAATGATACCAAGCTGGAAATCACTTACGGGTCATTCTTTCTCAGTAAATGCAATTTATAATATTCACTTGAAAAAGCAAATCATCATCAGCAGTAACAAAAAGTAAGTAGAAGTTTGACTGGCTACAGTGTACCATTTAAACCACAGCAAATCAGGCAAGCCTCTTAAAGCTATGACATCACTAGCCTTATATAAGCCGTTCTTTTTTCACTTTTGCTAAAGAAGAAGTGAAGGAAGGAAAACGTGAAACAAAAAAGGCAGTCATGAACTTGTTCTGTATCACAAAACAAATAAACTAAAACAATTTGCTTGTTCTCCATGGTCTACATATTGGAAATTAACTTGGTTCACAGACTTAGGTAAGAAAATACAGAGGGATGGTTCAAAGCATAAGGCATGCGACTGTCTAATTTGATATGTAGAAAACCAACAATTCAAATCAGGTAAATAAGAGCATAATCTATTGTTTTTAAAAAATATACTCTTCAATAATCTACTGTAAAGATGCATCCTGTCCTACCTTTACAACCTTAACTGTTTTATGATGAAGCAATACATATTTTCTAGCAGGTGATTTTTGAACGTTTATCTCAATTGCATAAAAGTCATCTTTGAAGTTTCTACAACTTCATCTGGTAAACAAAGAATTTACCCCTTCAGATATTTATCTCATAACATAATTGAAAATTGTGATTATTTTTTGTTACTATTCTATTCTATTTACTAATTACTGAAAACATTTTTGTATTAGACTATGCACTTCTTATACATACTCACCATGCTTCTTTCATTTTCGTCTGTGTTTGGCCTCTCATGGGTCATGTCCCTAAGTATTCATCCTGACCAGTATAAAGGCCTGACAACCAAAAATAAAACTGGACAATGCTGAAGTATAGTATGATAGCCCTGGCAACACAGTACAGAGGAATAAGCAATGAACTTTAGTGCAGAGGACAAAGACTATAAGCTGTTCATGCTCTTCCTCCTGTAGTCAAGTGCTTGAGTCTCTCAGCCTCCATTTGTCAACTATGTGACTCTGAGCAAATCAGTTAATCAGACAGTACTTCTCTTAAGCAGCTCCTGACAAAAGGCTCATGTGCTTAACCACTTAACAAATTAATACAAAAATGGCAACTATTTCAGTTAGAAGTAACAGATTTGCCTTCCTTACTATGGCTTTCACATGTACCAGATATTAAACTGCTACTGTCATACCTATAGCCACAACATACATCAAGTGAAACGTACCACTTTAAGAGAGCAGTTTTGTTTATGTAAAATTAGAACTGGCATATTTCTAATTCCAATAATGTGAGTTTTGGGAGAATGAATTTCTAAAGTAATTAGCCTAACTAGTAATGAGATGGGATCTTAAATGTTTACTTACCTCTAAACTTCTGAATAGCTGTGCCCCTCTAATAAAAATCAGCTTACTGGGAAAACACTTTCAGAAAAAAATACATATTTTGTTTACTTTTATAACTAAATTGTTGATGTTTGACATCCTAATTAGATCTCATGCTGATCTTTTCTTTAAAAAATTACTCATAAGGTAAACTGTTCAAGTATTTAACCATAAAAACAGGGTTTTGGGGTACTTGTAAATCCTAAGTACTAGAATAGAGAACACATTCCAGAAGATTTAAGAAAGTGAATATTTCTGTGGAATAATCATTCTATTATTTATACGCAGTAAAACTAACAGTTGTGACATGTCTTGGGTTCATAATTATTCTGTGCCTTGTATAAGGGGGAATGTTCCTAGAGTTAGAGGAAAAAGCAAATAGTTCAAATGCATGGTACCTTTGTAAATTAGAAAGCCATAGGACCCCTCACTGCCTTCTTTCTTGTTTAGGATCATCAACAAAGGAGGATGTGGACTATATGTTATTGTTATTCTCTTGAGGTATCTCCTATGAACAACAATCTTAGGATCATTCAGATTCTACCTGCTCACTTACCACTGATAAAAAACTCACTTCACCTAAATCAGACCAACAGAAAACCAAGAAAATCTAAAAGTGTTACTCTCAATGCTAGTAGTCTAAACAAAAAACTCTGCTCCCTAGAAGGTCTCTTTATCCTAGAGAATACTGACATCTGTGTGGTCACTGAGATGTGGTTTAAAGCTATGGACAGCACACTGACAGTGCAAGGTTATAATGCCTTCCACACATTTAGACCAGTTACTACACAAGCAGGGACTAAAGGTGGAGGTGTCTCAATTAACATAAAAAATAAATACACCTCAAGCTGGTCAAACAGGGCAATGCACTTGAGCTTCTCCATGTTCCAATCACCATAGGCAAAATCCCATACCACTTCCTTCCAAGCTATAGGTAACCCTCTATGACCAAGGAAACCCATACCATGTATTTAAACTTATTTATTTATTTATTTATTGACATTTGTTAACCGGGTTTATCCAACTGGGCTTGTGGCCCATTTTCAGTGGAGACCTGAGGAGAAAAGCTCCAGTAGTACATTTTAAAACAAGTACAATTTTAACAATATTGATATAATAGCAGTTATAGCAAAACGATTCACATATGTTGGGTTACATGCATAAAGTTAAATTTGCATTAAAAAGAAGCTAAGTAACAATTTTACATTGATATAGTTCAATAGGTCAACAATAAACATTTTTTGTTTGTATAAAATTGTGCAAATGCATAGTAGATACATTGGAGAGAGAGGTGTAATGAGGTACTAAGTATGGTCCTTTTGAGGGTACATAAAGGGAATGAAGACTAGGTAGGGTCATGGCAAGGGCAGGTTCTGGAATTGAGAAAATAAGCTTTTAGTTCATTTTTAAAGTGTGAGGTGTGAGAGATTGAACGTAAGTCAAGGGAAAGTTTGTTCCAAAGTGTTTGTAGAGTAGTTTGCCTACTGACCTTTTGGGGTGGTAGATATCAAGTAATTGTTGGTTAGAAGTATGGAGGGTCTGGGATGGGATGTAGATGAGACTAAGGAAGATAGAGATGGACAGAAGGAGTGTTTATAAAGAATAGAGTGTAGCATATGAAATTGATAAGATATCAGAAATTGGGGAAGTTCAAGCTATTGAAGAGAGTTTAAAGAAATGCAGTGGCGTGAGTTGTATTTATTAATGAATCTGGCTATTTTATGGTAAGTCTGTTGGAGTTTGTTTAGAGTGGAGGCCTGGATATTGGTAAGAACCGGGGTGGCGTATAAGAGGGAGGGGAGGAGGAGTGCTTGGCCCAGAGTAAGTCTAGATTCAGGGGTTAGGAATTTTTTGTTCCGATATAGCAGACTTAGTTTCTGTTTTTTTTTATACATTGGAGTATGTGTAGGTTGAACTTGAGTTTGTCATCGATAATGACCCCTAGGAGTTTTGTGTGGGTGTCAAGTTGGATAGTTGTATTGTTAGAAGATGTAATAAGAAAGGAGGTTTTGTGATGAGAAAGAGAATGGGGAAGGAAAAGTAGGAGTTTGGTTTTTTTGGGATTTAGGATCAATAGGTTGTGAGAGAGCCATTGTTCAGTGGATAGTAGGGCCTGTTGGGTCAGGGAGTGTAGTTCAGGAATGTTATTTGAGATGGATATAAGTGTGGCATCATCGGCATACTGAATAAGGGTTGCATGAGGTGTAAAGATCATTGGTGAAGATGTTAAACAAAAGGGGTCCCAAGATGGAGCCTTGGAGAACACCAGTGGAGATGGGAAGGAAAGGTGAGGAGGATGAGAGCCATTCAACAGATATTTCCCTGCCAGATAGGTAACTATTGAACCAGGCAAGTGCGGAGGGGGATAGGTGGAGATTTGTGAGTTTGGATAGTAGTAGAGGATGAGAGACAGTATTGAAGGCTTTGGAGAGATCTAGGAAGAGACAAGAAATGAGTTTATTGTTGTCTAGGGCCTCTGCAATGATATGAGTGAAGGAGAGGAGGGCAGTGGTGGTGCTGTGGTGAAGACAAAATCCATGTTGGGTATGGGTAAGTAAGTGGTGTGTGAGGAGGTGATTGAGAAGCTGTGAGTGAATACATTTTTCTAATATCTTGGAGAGGGGGGAACAGAATTGCAATGGGTCAGTAGTTTGAGGGGTCAGTGGAGTTTCCACCTTTATGAAGAGGGCTAGTGAAGAAAGATTTTCAAAGGGTGGGGACAGTTGATTACAGAATAGATTGATTAATTAGTATAGATATAGGATAGACAATTGAGTCAGCAGCAAGTTATTTCCAACTTATTGGAAATATTTACCATCCAACCTAATACCATATTCATGAGTGACTTTAATTAGTCCATTCTTAACTGGGAATCATATACAACAACAAACATACATGCACAGAGATTCCTGGATTTTGTAAACACAAACTCCCTTGACCAGATTGTCAATACACCAAATAGGGGTGCAAACATACCAGATCTGGTCCTGATTAATAAGGGAGAGTGATGCACACTTCCTAGTGTAATGTCTTCTCTGGTAAGGTCAGACCACAAAATGGTTTCCTTTGAAGTAAACATAAAACCTGAAACTCCAGCTAACCCTGAAATATTCAGAAACTACTCTAACGCTAACTTCCTACTATTAAGTGATAACCTGGCAAAATTTCAATCCCACCATAAACCCTGAGAACACTGTTTTCTACATGGAGCTGTTCACAGAAACCCTATACAAGCATATTAGCAGCTGCATAGATGCAGCTGTACCCACCAGAAAGAAGTACAGAACTAACAGAAAACAAGTCACCATACAGGAATCACAACATCAGTAGACTGTATAAGAGAAGGAAGACAATCATGGCAACAATTAGAAGGTGCAGCACCCAGCAGGAAAAAAGCACTCTCATCAAATTAAACAAACAACTCTACAAAGTCTACCAATGCTAACTTTGAGGTAAATTTGGCCTTCCAGCCAAGGACAACCACAAGGTATTCTTTAGCTATGTCTGCAGCCTCAAAGACAATACACAATTGCATGCAGAGCTCATTGTTAATGGAGCTGCCTATACTGAGCCAGAAGTTATCGCAAACTTACTGGCCAACAAATTCAGCTCCAACTTGGCACCTCTCTCCCCCTCAACTTTCCCTCAGGAAATACCATCACGTATAACCCCCCGATACCATTAGGGAACAGGTCCTTAATGCTCTCTCTAAGGCCATGAACACTGTTTCAATGGACACAGACAATGTCCCAGGATGCCTTCTAAACAGCATGAAACATAACCTATCAGGGCATCTGGAATTGCTGTTTATCTGTAGCCAACAAACAGGCTTTGTGCCTCACGAATGGAAAACAGCAACAGTTATCCCTCTGCCCAAAGGTGGGCCATCTACAAACCCTAATACAGGGGTCTGCAACCTGTGGATCTGGAGCCACATGTGGTTCTTCCACCCCTTTGCAGTGGCTCCTTGCCCCCCCACCCACCCCCACACACACACACACACACACACACACACACACACACACACACACACACACACACACACACACACACAGTGATCGAGTGATGGACTTTAAATATTGCTCTTAGAAACGTGCTGGAGTAACACTGTTTCTGTTGCCATACATTCCACACACAGACTGATCAAGCAATCCCATGGCAGCAGCAGCATCTCCTGAAAGGCTTCCTTACCTCTCAAAGTCTTACTACAAGAAATCTGGACAGAGCCACACATAAAGGGGAACAAAGGAATAAAAATAGGGACTGACTTTAAATATTGCTCTTATGAGCTTAGAAACTTGCTAGAATTACATGTTTTTTTTAACATGTATTTTACACACACACACACACACACACACACACACACACACACACACACACACACACACACACACACACACACACACACACACACACACACACACACACACACACACACACACACACACAGTTACCTCTCAACTGCGCAGATTTTTTGCAGAATATACTGACTTTTGCCTCATGCGTTTGGTCTGTTTCTCATAAAACTGTGGTTTTCTGGCAAATCGTTGAGGGCTGAAGTTAGAAAAAAATACAGACATTTGAGTTTCCAACTTCATACCCTTCAGAAAATTAATGCTAATGCAAAATTGTTTATTCTATCAACTTTCTAAGTTTGTAAGAGCGATATTTAAAGTGTCCCTATTTTTGGGCCTTTGTGCCCTATTGTTTATGGCTTTGTCCAGATTACTTGTTCTAAGAAGTCGAGAGATATACATACAAACACAAACACACACACACACACACACACACACACACACACACACACACACACACACACACACACACACACACACACACACACACATACACAGAGCAATCAATCAATCCCATCAAAGGAAGAAATATAGGGAAGGATTTTAAATAATGCTCTTATAAACTTGGTTCTTTTATATTTAGTATAATTATATGTAAAACATACACTGTGTTATCTTCATTTTAGGGGTTAAATAGATTTTGTGGCTCCTGATTAATTTTATTTGGTGGGAGAGGGGCCAAAATGGCTCTTTTGATAGTGAATGTTGCAGACCGCTGCCCTAACACATAAGTCCAACTAGTCTCATATGCAAAGCCATGGAATGAATTATCATGGAAAGTATCAATAATGACATAGGAAACCTCCAGACACTGGGTCTTACCCAGTTTGATTTCATCAAGAAACCTGGTAGATTTCTTTGAGAAGGTCACCAAAGCAATGGATGAGGGTAAAATGGTTCACACTGCCTACCTTGACCTGGCCAGGACATTTGCAACAATACTCTACTCAGGTACTGTTGACAAACTTAAGAGGTTGGGTACAAACACTTATGTCACCCGGTGGATAGCAAGCTGGCTCACAGAAAGGATGCAGGAAGTTAAAACTGAGGAGTTCACATCTACAAAGAGGCCAGTCACAAATGGAGTCTCACAGACATCAGTCCTGTGACTGCTCCTTTTTAGCAAATACTTCAACAATTAAATTAAATTTACTTAAACTAGGTTAAGAAAGACATTACCCCAGATTCAGCAAGCTCTGCACAGTGTGCAGGAATAGCGCAAGAGCTGCTGCATGCAATATGGCTGATGAGTGATCCAGGAATGAGCTCCCGGGACATGCATGAGTGCTCCTACACTATTTCTGCACGGACACAGCTCCTGTATGCTAATTACCCCATTTGCAGGTGAAAACCATGCAGATGAGGTGAATTAGTGATCCAGGAAGCAAGCAGGCGTCTGTGCAGGAATAGTGTAACCTGCAGAAATGTATTCAGCTACCAACCGAATACTTTTCTGAAATTACAAAACGGAGGCATGACAGCTCCAAAGAAAAAATTATTCAATGTAGTAGGCATGCCAAATATATGGCCATTGGCATGGTAAATAGATGCAAAATTATAAAAAATAAGTTTTATTTTTTTTTTGGCCATTGGCATGGTAAATAGTTGCAAAATTATAAAAAATAAGTTTTATTTTTTTTGGGCTGATTTCGGCCATTTAAGCGTAGGGCAGCGGTGCGCAAATGGGATCGGCCCAAAAATAAGAAGTTGGAAATAAGTTTTTAAACCAAAATCAGCATTCTGCCATAATAGTCAATGGCATGCATAACACAACAATATCATGGAATAGTGGTTGCTAAGGGGGAAGGCTGTGTGTCAATTTTGTAACCATGCATTAGCAGTCAGTTTTATGCAAATGAGGGGATTGGTAACTGAATCACAGATTTCCCCTCACTGTTAGCTTGCACCCAACCATGTAGGTGCAGCAACACCATGGTATAAGCATGAGGTAAAGGACCTCATAAGGGGGAGTGTCATGCATGCTGTAAGCTTATTGGAGCTCTGTGGCCCATGTTTGCCTTTAGCTAAGCATAGCTAAGGAAGGGGTGTGTGTCTGAGGCTGCCTAGCAGTGCTTACATTGTCTAAATGGGTGTGTGTGGTGCGCACTGGGTTTTAAACAAAAAAAAACAGGAAATAGCAGCTCTGTTCACATCTGAGCACTGGGTTTCTGCGTCTTGCCTCGGGGCTTAAACAGGAAGGCAATGGGAAGGGAAAACAGCAGTAGGAAGGCAATCAAGGAAAACTAGCATAGCTGGCAGGTGAAATGTACCAGAATCAGCCAATTACACAGGCAGCAGCCTAGCCCAACCCAGCACAATACTATAAACTATGCAAACACCTTTCACTCTGGTTTGTCTCACAAACTCTATACCACTGGTGTACACAGATGGGGAAATTTTACTTGACAAATCTAACAAAATTATAGGGGCTGCTGTCGCTCTCATACATCAATATGTGGAAAAGGCTGAGGGTGGTGAGGATGAGAATGCTGATGACCAACCCACAGTGAGGAAAAGGAGAAGAGTGTACAGACCCTGGGTAACCTACCAGGGGCTACATGAGCTGGAGATAGTGGAGCACTATAGGGTGGACAGGGACATCTTACGGCAAATTGTTGAGCTGTGCTGGCCACATCTCACACACAGAACCAACAGAGGGGAACCCATCCCAGTGGATACCAAGGTATGTGTAGGCTTAAGAATACTAGCCAATACTAGCCACAGGTACCTTCCAAAGGGCAACTGGGAAAATCATGGGGATCTCACAGGCATCAGCATCCAGGGTACTCCGCCAGTTCCTGGATGCCATGTCAGCACATGTCAGTGAGCACATATATTTCCTCAGCACCCATGAGGCATTGACCAGAAATATGCATCTCTCTTCCACCAAATAGCAGAATACCCTGACGTAGTGGGTGCTATAGACTGCCCTCACATGCACATCAAAGCACTACCTGGTGAGTGGGGTCGGGTCTACATAAACCGCAAGGGCTTCACCTCTATCAACTGCCAGGTCATCTGCGATGCCCAGGGCATTATAATGAATGTGTCTGCTGGCAGCCCTGGAGGCTATCACGACTCCCACATCTGGCATATGATACAGCTATACCTGAGATTTGCCACTGAGGACATCCCATATGGCCACCTAGTGAGGGACGCTGGTTACACACTGGAGCTGTGGCTGATGATACCCATCAGAAATGCACACACACACCAGAACATGAATTCCATAATGAGGCACAAACACAAACCAGAATCATAATACAGTGTGTGTTTGGGATGCTCAAGTCACGGTTCCTGTGCCTGAACATATCCAGTGGAGCCATGCAGTACTCTCCAGCTACATGTAACACACCTTTTTATTGCATGTGCCATGCTACACAATATGATCCTGTGGAAACAGCTGCAGCAGGAACAGCACCGGGCAGGGCCACACAGCCCCCCACCATTGCCAAGGACAGCACAGGCACATAATGACTCAGAGGAGGAACAACCTAAGCCTGCCCATGTAGGTAAAAGAAGGCATGGCCAGTATGGTCAGGCTTTGGCAAAGAGGCAATGCATAGCACATACACTGACATGGTAGGAACACAGGGAATGACACCTCTTTCTGACTCGCACATACAGTAAAAGGGATGCCAAACATGACACTACCTGTGCTTTACCATGTATAGGGAGTGTACTATGTGTATTCGACATAGTCAGCCCTCCAACACCATCCTCACTACTGGCACAGCCACAAGGTAAGTCACTCTCATTATCAGTTGCTGAATGGAGTAGTATGTTTTCATAGTTGTAGCTATGGTATGGATGTGAGCATGCAAGGGAATCAGGTGGCTGAATGGGATGGCAGCAGATAGTGGACACCTATATGGGCTGCATGAAATTCATAACAAATACTGGTGTCAACAAAGTAGGCAGTACTAGACAAGGTGACAAATCCCACTGCAATACATGTGATGGCCCAAATTTGTGTCCATAGGACACACACATGCATGTCAGTGAGTCTCACATACCCAACAACAGCCTGAGCCAGCAGTACAGGTGTAGATGACCATAAAGAAAGGCTGTGCTAAGGCCACCAATTAATGGCAATGGAGAACAACCCCTCTCCAGACCTACGCAGACAGACTACAACAGGTCAGGCAGTTTTATATTAGTTCTGCAGGGTAAGAAGTCTGATACTGAAATGTAGGTCAATAAAACCTAAGAGTTATACTCTACTGATAGGCCTCTAGTCTGCACTTGCACTTGCTCAGACCTAATAGCAAGCAGTAATATGCCCCGACACTTGATTTCCCAGCAGGGCAAGGCTCATTATTCACCCCTCACCAACCAAGCGACTAAGCAGCTCAACCTACTATTCAGGCATGACCAAAGGGCAATTTCAGGTATACTCTCCAGTCCAGCTGGTGAACCTGGGTATCCTGAGGCAATGTTACAACTGCCTCATATACACAGACAACCCTCTCCTTCTACCACAAAACATTAACATATGCGAGAGATGCAATTATATAGCTAAATTGGAGGCTAAGCTCTCTCCACCCAAGACTGGAACAGGCAGCCATGAGGAGAAGATTAACACTTGCACCACACCTCCAGCCTCACATAGAAGTACTAAACCAGCACTAGCAAAAAATACACATAAATACACAAAATCATACTTGGAGGCTCTAAATAAAAACCTGCAAAAGCATCACAGACCTCCAAAGCAGACACCCAAAAAATCTGCACCTCCCATTACAAACCAGACAACACATAAAACACAAAATCAGTGTGCCACACAATCACAGCCCTTAAGGTGAAATAACATACCTAACACACTAGTAATAGGTGACTCTATAGTCAGGCACACTGACATCCCACTCACTAGGCTGGACAAGGAGAAGGTTACTGTTAGCTGCCTGTCGGGAGCCAGAATTCACCACATAACACAAGCACTCAGGTCACTCCAGAACAAGTACAAATATGACTCTGTCATTGTTCATGTTGGTGTGAATGACCTGAGATGTACCTCCCTGGACTACATGAAAAGAGACATGGAAGAGCTCTGTGATCATGTAGCCCAGGCAGGTATGACCCTAATCCTGAGAAGCATCCTGCCCTCACCAAGAATGATACCGCAGTATAAAGAAAAAAATGATCAATTTCAACAATTGGCTAAGCTTCTGGTGTCATTCAAAGGGGATCCAGTGTCTGTCAGCCTGGGACGACATGCTCGACAAGCCTCATTGCTTTGCAAGAGACGGCTTGCACCTGTCACTCCTAGGCTTTTGAATACTGGCCAAGGCTCTTGCTGCCCCCATAGTGCCTTTTTTAGGCAAGGTTCAAAAGTCAAACTCACCTCCGTAAACAGCACAAATAAAAACATGAGGGTTATGCTACTCAACGCCAGGAGTTTAAATCTCAAAATGCACACCCTCAAAGCACTCCTCAGTATGGAGAACGTCGACATCTGTGCAATAACTGAAACCTGGATCAAAGCTCCACAGAGCATCCCAGCATTACTGGGCTACAACTCATACCACACATTTTGACCACAGGACATGGACCGAAACAAAAAAAGGAAGGGGTGTATCCATATTCATCAAGGATACCTACACCTCCAGGTTAGTGGTGCAGCATGATACCTCCGAGATCATCCATGTGCAACTAACATCAGGCAAATCTGCAATGCAAATTGTGGCCTGCTACAGATCACCCTCTATGACCCAGGACCACCACTCCGCCTTTTGGGAGACACTGGAAAACATGAAGGTCCTACCAAACACCCTGACATTGGGCAATTTCAATTACCCAACTGTTAACTGGGAAAACTACTCAAGTACAAACTCCAGGTCCAGCGCTTCCTGGAATTTATCAACTCAAATGCTCTGGATCAGCTGGTAAACTCCCCTACCAAAGGTGAAAACATATTGGACCTGGTCATCACCGACATGGGCGACAGGTGTTCCACACTGGAGGGCAACCTGTCACTGGTTATATCAGACCATAAACTAATCACTCTGGATGTTCACACCACACCACCACCTCCAACCAAGGAAACCACAGTGAAAAACTTTTCTATAGCAAACTTCACATTACTTAAGAGAGAGGTGGTAAGTTTCACATCCCCCACGCTAAAGGATAACAGTGTCCAAGATGCAGGAACCTTTACAAATGCACTCTATGAGCACCTACAAGGATGCATGGATCATGCCATCCCTAGCAAAACCAAGACTCACTCCCCTAAGAGAAGGAAACCAGTCTGGTGGACCCCTGCCATAAACAGACTATACAATAGAAGGAGGAAACTAGTTCAGAAAGAAAACAAATCCCAAGAAGGAAAGACATCCCTGATCAGTATCAGTAAGAAACTAAGGTCCCTCATAAAATCCTCCAAGGCTAATTTTGAAAGAAAAATAGCCAAGGATTCGAAAGATAACCACAAAGCCTTCTTTAGATTTTTCAAGAATCTAAGTGGCAACCTGCAGATATGCTCTGAGCTAGTGCAAAATAGCACAAAATATACTGAACCCACTTATATTGCCAACATCCTGGCAGATAGATTCAGTGCAAACTTCACCCCCCTCTCACCCCCAAAAGGGCCCACAACAATACCTGAAAAGTGTAGTGTCCCAGAAATCACAGATGCACAGGTGAAAACAGCCCTTACAAAAGCTCAGCATCAATGGGGCCAGGTGGTGTCCAAGGCTGCGTCTTGCACGAACTACAGAACAAACTAATCCCCAACCTAAACACACTGTTCAACCTCAGCTTCTCCACAGGGTATGTGCCCATAGAATGGTGCACAGCAACAGTTATTCCACTCCACAAAGGAGGTGCCACAACTGACCCTGGTAACTATCGCCCCATAATTCTGACTAGCCTGGTCTGCAAGGCTATGGAGTGCATCATCATGGAACTCATTAACAAAGACATTGGGAACCTCCAAACACTTGACCCAACCCAGTTTGGCTTTGTTAAGGGCAGATCATGCCTACTAAAACTGGTTGACTTCTTCGAGACAGTCACCAAGGCCATAGATGAGGGAAAGGTAGTTCACACAGCCTACCTTGACCTCACCAAGGCTTTTAACACCATTCCCCACTCTGGAATTATAGAAAAACTCACCAGCCTGAACATAAACCCCTACATCACGAGATGGGTTGCCAACTGGCCAACAGACAGAACTCACACGGTAAGAATAGCAGGCTCCAGGTCCGACTCTAAACCAGCCACAAGTGGTATCCCACAAGGCTCGGTCCTGGGACCCCTACTGTTCAGCATATACTTCTCAGAAGTACAGGAAAACACAGGAGGACTATGACTAACCAAGTTCATCGATGACTGCAAACTGGGAGCCATAACTGAATCTCAGGCTGACACAGACATTCTCCAAAAGGGCCTTACTGAGACGGAGACCTGGTGTCAAAGTCATGGTCTCAAGCTAAATGCCAAAAAATGCATAGTCATCCCATTTGGGAAAAACAAAACACCCATGAATTACCACATAGGTGGCAGCCTCCTTAATACAGAAGAGGTAATACGAGATCTGGGGACCCAGGTAGATAGTAGTCTCTCCTTTTACAATCATATTGCCAAAGTACTTAGAAAATCCTTCTATGTAGCCCATCTAATTACTAAAGGTTTCACATCTAGAAATAAAGAGGTTATAGCGTCCCTGTACTCGTCACTCATCAGACCCATCATAGAGTATAATGCCCATTTGGGATGTACCTCACAAGACACTTCCAACAGCTGGAAAGACCACATAAGTACCTCACCAAGAGGATTACTGGCCTCAAACATATGTCCTATGCAGCCCGAATGGAAAAACTCCAGCTGTATTCAGTCTCATATTGCTTACTCAGAGGTAATCTCTGCCTGAGTTACAAAGCCATGTCCAACTCAGAATTGATGGACATGTTCCACCTAAAGAAATCCAAGTCACTGCGAGCCACTCTCTCTAGTGAGCTAAACCTCGCCACAACAATAAATAGACCATGCTGGAGGGATAGATTCCTGTCACAGAGACTCCCCATGTTTTGGAACAAAATTCCTAACTACATTAGGCAGAGCCCCTCACTAACACTCTTCAAGACAAACCTTGACGAGTGGATAGGTAACAGAAAATACACCCCTCGGATCACTTCATTGGCTCTTCTTGACAGAGGCTCAGTTAATTAATCAATGGGGTGGCAAAAGCTGACACACTCTGGCTAGGCTTATAAATGACCTTGGGCAGATAGCCTAGTACCTACCTATGAACCTATGATAGGTCAGAATATAAAATGAAATGGAAGCCAGCAGAGTACCTGAAATATCAGTACAGTCATAACAAATGTCTACAATTGTCAGTTGTGCCCCACCCCTAAAACCCTATGTAGAAATGGAGTAACATGTATGTGTGGGTTTAATAACAGTGGAGCACAGATTACCTGAGCTGGCCCAGATTACAGGAGACATTGTTGCATGTGTACAATATGCAGGGCTCTGTGTGTTAGGTTGCTGTGTGTTGTATATTGTGTGGAAGTGGTCAGCATGTAAGCATGGAGGGTTGTGTCCCGGTGGTCTATGGCCAGTACCGTTGATGACACAGCCATGTTCTGACAACTGCAGTGCCAACCACAATGCATCCCAGCAAGACCCAATTCAGCAGTCATCCATATTCATTGTTCAGATGTCAATATCTGTTACCATCTGAAAGATGGACATGCCATGAATGTGGGCCCAGACATACACACAGTACACAGGTGGAAGTACCCTAGACAGAGTACATGAAATGTAACTGTAAACTGCACACACCTTTGGAATTGTACATACAGGTTAGCAGCACATTAGTTCCCTGCATAATATGGAATACTGATGTAGTCTGGCCAATCACTGGCAGACCACAAAAAGCACAGTTATGACATAATGAGAGACTGCCTATGTCCTCGCACAAGGCAGCATAAGGGGAATGTCCCAGGTATATTTGTGAGTCAGCTGCAAGAAGCTTCCATATCACACATGCACTCAGCTCACCCCACCATCAGCTACAGGTTTATCACAGGTCATATCCTTGCTGTTGGGAATGAGTACAGTATGACCCCCACTTCTGTATGGGAATACCCACAGAATGCAGCATGCTGAAGAGGTGTCAACATGCAGGTGTGTCCCTAGCTGTAAGCAGCACCCTACCACCATCCAGACCAATGGATTAATATGGACAGGAACTATTGCCATTAACACCTCGCACACTTACACTGTCACGTCAGGGGAATCCAGTGGCTTGCAGCCTGGGACTTTAGGAGTGACAGAATGCACTGGCCTACTACAGATGGCCTGCATCACTACCAAATGCCCTACAATCCTCTGTCAAAGGCCTGTGACTCACCCATACTGCCAATGTATGTTATCTGATGGGGTCCCAACTAACAACATAACACAGTCCACAGAACACAGATGCAAGGCCATGTTGACAAATTCCAGTAGCATGCCCACCATGTCCTACTGCATGAACTGTGGACCAACCCCTAAATAACGCTGGGATGAAGGGAAAACTATAGGGATTCTTTGCAGATATCACTCGCATAATGTTAGGAAGAGGATAGAATAACAGAGTGTAGAGGGTAGAAGGATGGACACCATGGAGTGTGTGAAGTCTGAAACTCTGATGTGTGCCCATACTACCCCTGCCTGCAAACCCAGTAATGGGTGGCTACAAACCCACTTGTAAACAACAATGTGAAGAGGAGCTGATCAGATATATGAGCCCTGCCTCTGGGTAACCTGGGTGAATTTGTAGAGCTGAGAGGTATGGCCACAGCAGGATATGGCCATTCTGATATGTTGATAGATGTACAAGCAGGGGATCCTTAGGCAACACAGTACCAAGGTACTGGACCATTTAAACAGACCAATCAGCAAGTGTCTGCAGCTACCCCACCAGAATGGCATGAGTGTGCAAGAATATGTAGGCTGCAGACCACAATACTGGACACAGCTTCATTCATCCTGTATTTCCTAGGAAATAACTGTGAGAAAATAAGTATATCTGTCAGTAGTTGATGACATAATACATCACAGTGTAAAACAGTGCGTATGTCTGAATATCTCTGCTAACACCAACCATGTAACACAAGCAGCACTGACACAATAGTAACAGTAACCCACTATCATTCGCCCATTGTGACTCCATACTGTCAACCTATCTACAGATATCCTGCAGAAACAAGTTGCTAGCTGTAGATGTAGAACACAAAATCCTGCACTGGAGTATAACCTACCTGGAATGGATTCACACACTCAGTACAGAAGGTCATACTGGGCAGGCTCCTACACTTAGAGAAATGAAGCCCATGTCTGACAACAACAGTGGACTATACATATCTCTCAGTCCCAGATGTCTGTGCACACACACCACACTGCACACCATTCATGTGTTGCACACACATTGGATAGAAATACTCACACATATCTAGGCCAATACACTATTATAGGTGAAATATACATGTACAGAGATGTGAGGAAGAGAGATGCAGACAGTGACAAAGAGATTGCCATCATAAGGCCTGTCCCACCCAACACACATCCAATTGGCCAATATCACATGATGTGCTGATGTCAATCACTGTAGACATTTGCTTTTGGTAGTCCTCAGCGCTATAGTGACTGTTGTGCTTGTGATAACTGTGTAACATGGTGGTACAAATCAGTATTTATCTAGCATTTGTATACCCAGTCCTGTCAAATGTAAAGTTGTGTGTGACTGAGTGTTGTGTGAGTGTTTCCAGGGGAATGGTTTATGGCCCATTCACACATACTGCACTTCCCATACCCCATGTTAGCACTCATGCTGATGTCAGTCACCTTGAAATAACTCCCTGGCCAATTCTTCATCCCCTAATCTCTAAGGCATGTGCAATAACTGCTTAATGCTATAGTATAACATACTAGTTAGGTAGGTGTTCTAATCCAAAACATGGCATTTGTGAAACTCTGTGTTTGTGTGTATAGATTAATAATTTTGAGGCTATTCACAGTCACTACACTTCCCATTAACCTACTTTAGCAAGCCTGCTGTCAGTCACCTTGAAATACCCCTTTGGACAAAGACCAGCCATATAAACTATGTGACATGTGCGATAACTGTGTAATGCTGTAGTGTAACATTATAGTTAGGTAGGAGTTCTAATCCCAGACATGGCAACTGTGAAACTGTGTGAGTGTTTGTGTGTAGAGATGAATGATTTTGAGGCCATTCACAGTCACTATACTTCCTATTGCCCTACTTTAACAAGCCTGCTGATGTCACTCACACTGAAATATCCATTTGTACAATGGCCAGCCCTATAAGCTCCATGGCACATGTGATAACTGTGAAATGTGATAGTGTAAAATACTAGAAAGGTATGAGTTCTAATCCCAGACATGGCAACTGTGAAACTATGTGTGTGTGTGTGTGTGTGTGTGTGTGTGTGTGTGTGTGTGTGTGTGTGTGTGTGTGTGTGTGTGTGTGTGTGTGTGTGTGTGTTTATACAGATTAATGATTCTGAGGCCATTCACAGTCACTACACATCCTATTGCCCTACTTTAGCAAGCCTGCTGATGTCATTCACCTTGAAATACCCCTTTTGATAAAGGCCAGCCCTATATGCTCCATTGCATGTGCCATAAATGCGAAACAATGTA
This sequence comes from Protopterus annectens, assembly GCF_019279795.1. NCBI lineage: Eukaryota > Metazoa > Chordata > Ceratodontiformes > Protopteridae > Protopterus > Protopterus annectens. The sequence goes on from NC_056728.1 coordinate 469,757,832, forward strand.
GTAGCAGTAACTGCACAGATATGGGTTTGAATCTCATCTGTGGCAAGTATTTTTGTGTATACATATGTATGTGTGCACTTCAAAGATTTTGGCCCCATTTACACCCAGTACACATCTCAGAGCCTGACTTTAGCAATCCTGTAGATATCATCCACCTTACAAGTACTTGTTGCCAAACCTAAACCATGTCAGGTCAGTGGTGAATGTGGTAAATGCATAACATAATGGTCCGTGAAGATTGTTAGATAGAGGTTTGAACCTCACCCCTGGTAAATGTGTGTTTAGGGTAAAATTATTTTTGGGATCTCTCACCCACTACATCACCCAATGCCAGTATTTATAAGGGCTGGTGATGTTCCTCACCTTAGAAGTACCTTGGGACAACATCCATCCTATAAGCTCCGTGGCTCGTGCAATAAATGCGGTGCACGGTAGTAGCAATACATAACTTGGTAGGGGTTTGAATCTCAGTACGGGCAAGTGTGTGTCTGTTATCATTATCCTGTGTGGAGGTTGCTGTGATTGTGTTAACAAGATGCATTGTGGGGTGAGTTTTGCTAAATTATTATATTGAGGACCTAGTATATGTTACAATGTCCACCTTACAAGGACAACAGATGTCAAACACCAGAGATGCTGGTGTAGACAATCCATAGCCTTACATGTGACATTATGGATTGGTGAACAATATGGGCAATCCTTGTATTACTCAGAGAACACTCCCGACTCATGTCTCATACACAAACACAATTGGCTAGACAACAACCACTATATTGGTAGTTCCCTGCATATTGCCTCACAGATAGTAACCACAGTGTGACTGCAGTGGACTACATGCCTGTTGACCACAACAGTGTCACTGACATCAGAAAGTACTGTGATGTGTTACATCTCCTGACTGAGTGTGTGTTATCCAGCAAGTGAAAGGACATGGGACTCTGTTCTTTCCCTACAGTAGGCAAAAAAAAATGCTTACCGTGGTCCACTGGATGCCTGCAACAACTGTAGAGTCTGCAAATGTAACCCACAAAGGAAATACCATGCCTTATACACATGCCCTGTATGGCAGGTGCCAGTAAGTCCACTGAATACCTGTACCATGCTGTCAATGTAAGTGCAAGCAAGACCTCAGTTCCATAGCCAGGTTTCCCCAAATGAGGTCAGGAATGCTACATCAGAAGATAACAATCTGTGTGCACAACATGCCCCAAAGACCTCAAGTACACTTCCACATGTCAAAGAACATGCGTGTGGGACATGTGCACAACCCAGACACTGTCCATGTTATGGAATATAGATCACATACATGGGAAGCAGTGCACATCACTGGCCACCCACAATAGTAACCCAGATGAGTGGATGGTGAATACAATACCCACCTGTGGGGACTACTCCAGGGACTACATGCCTGAGCCACACTGGAGACCATTGTCATGTGGCCTGATGCCAAGGTATTCCCTTTGCCTAGCCTTGTACAGTCTTTAGGCCCATTCACCTACTAAACACCTGTGAAGCAATGAACCTATGCATCTGAGTACTGGCAAGTGTGTGTGTGTGTGTGTGTGTGTGTGTGTGTGTGTGTGTGTGTGTGTGTGTGTGTGTGTGTGTGTGTGTGTGTGTGTGTGTGTGTGTGTGTGCATGTGTGTGTGTGTGTGTGTGTGTGTGTGTGTGTGTGTGTGTGTGTGTCTGTGTGTATGTGTGTAGAGATTAATGATTTTGAAGCCAGTTACAATCACTACACCTCTCATTGCCCTATTTTAGTATGCCTGCTGATATCATTCACCTTGAATTAACCCACTGGCCATATATCAGCCATATAAGCTCTGTGGCACTTGTGATAACTGCGTACTATGGTAGATAGGTTGGAGCACTAATTCTAATCCTGCCAACTGTGATAATGTGTGTGTTTCCCTGAGAGTTTGTGTGTGTGTGTGTGTGTGTGTGTGTGTGTGTGTGTGTGTGTGTGTGTGTGTGTGTGTGTGTGTGTGTGTGTGTGTGTGTGTGTGTGTGTGTGTCTCTGTTATCACCTGCTTTTGTGGAGTTTCCCATGTACTACACTTCCCTTATCCCTCCTTTAGCACTGTTGCTGATGTCACTCACCATCAAAGATACCTTTAGACAGCTCTTCAGCATGTAAGCTCCATGGCATGTGCAATAGCTGCATAATACTGTAATAGCAATACATAGTCAGGTGGAGGTTTGAAAGTCAGTACTGATAAGTATGTGTTTGTGTGTGTGTCATCAGTATCCTGTGCTGGGGTGGTTGTGTACTGAAAGGATCCATTGCAGTGTGGGTTTTGCTACATCATTATATTGAGGACCTATATGTCCCATTGTCCACATTATAAAGCCAATCATTTTCAAACACTGTAGAGGTTGTTGTAGACAATCCACACTATGGCTTTGTAAACAATATAGGCAACTGTTATAATACACATCCATCTATCCATCCATCCATCCATCCATCTCTCCATCTCTCTCTCTATCTCTCTCTCTCGCTCTCTCCCCCTCCCTCCCTCTCTCC
>NC_056728.1:469765355-469770355 GCF_019279795.1 Protopterus annectens
CCATCAAACATACAGGTAACTGATTACACTATCCAGCCCAATGATGCATGTGCTGTGTGTAAATTATCTGTAACAGAATGGACTCACTGACAAGTTAGTTAGCCCTGATAAACCCAGGTCTCTCAGATGTGTCTAAGACTGTTATGTGTTTGTCAATGTGTATTTGACAGTATCTCATACTATGTATTGTTCATTAACACCCAGTACATTTCCCATTACCATACTGTACAAGGCCTGGTGATGTTCCTCACTTAACAAGAAACTCGGGACACAGCTCATTCTAAAAGCTGTGTGGTGTATGCAATTAAGGCCAAACACATTAGTAGCAATAAGTACCTTGGGAGGGGTTCTACTCTCAGTGTTGCCAAGTAAGAGTGTGTGTATGTGAAGGGATCTACTTCAGTTTGTAGAAAATACATGACCCCGGAGGTCATCTGTCTGAGAACTGACTAGCAAATGCTAACACTTCAAGTAGTAGATGTGTAAATGCCCTCGTCCTTACTGTACAGCTGTACAGTGATACTGGAGTTTGTATATGGAGTTGGTTGTCTATGTTGTGGACACAGCCACCATCATTGGGGGTTTTGTTGTGTGTATCCCCCTGCTTAGTCTGCTGTAATACTGTACAGTTTATCTTAACAGGTTAAGTAGTCAATCACACTCTGTGTGGCTCTACACTACCCCACACCCTCCAAAGTGAAGGACTGTGCCACCCACACCAGCACACCTATGTTTACCAACTCCAGGATTGCACTACATTGGGGAAGAGGACATATACCCTGCCAGTACCATTGTCAGTGACACTAAACTAGCAGACTGATTATTTATTAATGTGATATTTTGCCTATATTGTCTTGGTGTAATCAGATAGGCCAAAATGGGTTCACTGCAAAATTAAGTACATCCACGTGTATAGTATTTTCTGTGTATTGCATCAACACAAAAGCCTCTATGTGTGTGTGTGTGTGTGTGTGTGTGTGTGTGTGTGTGTGTGTGTGTGTGTGTGTGTGTGTGTGGGGGTGGGTGGGTGTTATACACAAACATGTGGTGTATGCCACCCAGTACACTTACCATTGTCCACTGTAGAAGGCCTGCTGACATGAGCCACCATGCACTCACCTGTATTCACCCCTCAGACCTATCAACCATGTGGCACATGCAGTATCTGTTATACAGACCTGTTACTTGTGTTCAGCTGTACCCAGGATATGACACAATGTGTCACCTCAGTGCCATACCCCTTGTAGGAATCAACAGCAGACTAATATCCTGCTGACACATAGACACCTACAACACAAACTGAATAGATTATGGAGACCACAATCAGTCAGTGTTAATGACAGCTATAATGCATCATGGCTGTACAGCTACACATCCTGACATGTAAGCATTAAACTTTAGTGCTAAAACATGTTACACAGCATTACATTGGTACAGCTTAGTACATTCACCCTGTGCATCAGAACCATATTAGCCTGTCCCTGCATTGATGGTATGGATGACAGGGATGTGGCACAGGTATCATCATATGCACAGGGTGTGTTGTGGGTTTGCCAGAGACATAGGCTGAGCCACTTGATTGACATCATGTGTGTGTGTGTTAGAGGGTTTTGTTATTAATTGGGCTGTGCAGATGAGGTGTGTGTAGGTACGGAGGTGCCCTAGGTGTGTTGGTGATGTGTGTGTGTGTGTGTATGTATGCACACAGTTCTGCCATGTGGCTGCCCTATACAGGGATTTGTTGGACAGCTGCAGACCATACATGGCAGGGTGTGCAGTTCACCATCTCCAGCCATGGACTCTAGAACTGTGTCTGCCAGGGGTTCCACATGCACTACCAGGTACAAGGCCAGATAGGGTACTCTCCCCTGATGATGACAAATGTTCGCTAGACAGGGTCCCTGTTGGGACTGTCCAGGGCCACTTGCATGTAGCCTGCTGTGTTGTGGTGTGGACAGCTCACCCCCCCTGCAGTGCTGTTGCTGGTACTGCCACTATGGGAGTGGCTCTGACTTGTTGCACATCATTATAGATCTCCACCTGTTGGTGTTGCTCATAGGTTCATAGGTTCATAGGTTTATACTAGGCTATCTGCCCTCAGGCATTTATAAGCCTAGCCCAAATTTTTGTGGCTTACGCCACCCCTTATATGAAAAAATACTGTGCCCATTAGTTTGTTGTGCCTCTGTCCAGCAGTGACACAGAGATGGTTCCCGGGATAAACCTACGATCTCCCATCCACAGGTCAAGATTTCTCTTGAACAGAGCCAGCAAGGTGCTCTGCCTCACATGGACCGGGATTTTATTCCACAGCATAGGGAGTCTCTGAGTGATAAATCTATCCCTCCAGCACATCCTATTTATATCCGTGCTAAGGTTTAAGTTGCTTGCTCTAGTGGTTTTGGTGGATTTGGATTTTTGAGGTGGAGCATGTCCATTAATTCGGGTTGGACATGGCCTTGTATGTCAGGCACATGTCACCTCTGAGCAGACGGTATGCAACTGAATAGAGCTAGAGTTTCTTCAATCTGGCAGCATATGACAGATTTTGGAGTCCCTTTATCCTTTTGGTGAGGAACTTTTGGGGTCTCTCCAATTGCTGCAGATGTCGGGTGTGATACATCCCGAATGGGGCATTGTACTCGATCATTGGTCTGATAAGTGAAGAGTACAGGGAACAATGACCTCACTAGATCTGGATGTGAATCCTTCATGATCAGGTGGGCAATGTAGAAGGTCTTTCTAACCACTTTAGCAACGTGAGTGTCAAAAGAAAGGCCACTGTCAACCTGGGTCCCCAGGTCCCTGATAACCTCTTCTGTGCTTAGTGGATTGCCACCTATATGGTAGCTTGGGGTTACCTTGTTTTTCCCGAAGGGTATGACTATACATTTTTTGGCATTTAACTTCAGGCCATGGCACTGGCACCAGCTATCTGTTTCCGTGAGTCCCTTCTGAAGGATATCCGTGTCCGATGCACTTTCCACTATGGCGCCCAGTTTGCAGTCGTCTGCAAACTTTGTCAGCCAAAGTCCTCCCATGTTGGCCTGTACTTCTGAGAAATAGATGCCGAACAATAGGGGGCCAAGGACCGAGCCCTGTGGGATGCTGACCTGCATCCACGTGGCTGTCGCCCTACTCCCACTATATGCTCTAACACAGACATTGCAAGGTCAAGGATTCTGACCATCTCACCCAACCGTCTATCCAGGACCTCTGCAAAATAACAGTCGGCACCTGAAAGATCACGGATGTCTTCCATAAAAGCAGAATGAGTAACCCTCTGGAGCCTCAGACTCTGTCTTGTATAATGTTCCATACATGCCTGTGTCTCCATAACGTCCCAAAACATGCGTCTGGTGACACCTGTTATGGCACTTCTGCCAGGGGCATGATGGCCAGCAGCCCAACTATGAGCACCCCTGTACATCTGCCAGTGTGGTACCTCGCCAGTCATCCAGCTATGGCTACTGTGTACACACGCACACACACATATACACACTTACAGGTGAGGTGGCACAAAGATATTACACAGACCTCTCATTACCCAACTGTCAACATGCATGACATATGGCACTCAACAGCATGCACTGCAGCTATTCTCAATACCTGTTACCAATATTATACATCTCTGTGATGCATGAGTTGTGCTAGTAGGTGAGGCCCCTTCCCCTGGAAAATACTGCACCCATGTACACAGTATTGCTGTACACCTGTTCAGCACCCTGGCAGGTACTGTGTACCAAACATTACAAGTGTACACACCATTGCTGAATGTATATATGTGTGGCGGTTATGTTTGCTCTGTTGCTCACAGCCCCTATGTGTTTGTCTGACACATATCTGGGATGATATGAGGACAGATGTCAATGGTGAATGCCTGATGTCTGATTTGCAGATCTCATCATCACCAGTGCATGAATGAGCAATAAAATCAAATTACACTGACAACCTTCAAAGCTTACTGTGGCTATGAGGAGTGTACACTCCCTTACTGACATGCCACCCCATTCCCTGATATGCCATGGGGCCACAAAACTGCATATGTTAACATTACACACACCTGATATGTGACATATGACCTGTGCAATCAAATGCAGTATCAAACAAATGTGTTGGTTGTGCAGATGCTGATTGAGATGTATACAATATTTGGGTTGCATAAGTGTACATACCCTTAACATGATGATTTGTTGCAGCAGCTGTTAAGTGAACTACAGCAGTCACTATTCCTGGAAGGGTATACTAGCATGGCCCATCTTCACTTGCCATTATTTGGTCACTCCGCCTTACAAATGTCCCTCAACTCTGCCAGATTGCAAGGTCAGCTCATGTGCACAGCCCTTGGAGGTCACACAGTGCCTTCACTATTACTGTGGAGTCAGGGTTATGTCTGGCACAATGCATGACCTTGACTGTGTTCAGATACAGCCATCCTTAGTGGGCTTTGGAAGCATGCTTCAGTTCACTATTGTGTTTCAGGATGACACCCCTCCCCATCCTCAGCCTTTTTGTAGATGCTTGACAACTATGGTCCACATATGAGTGTCATTTTGCAGTGTTCTAAATTCAGAATACCATCTCTACTTGCCTGGTTCCTGCTAATGAACAGCAAACCTAAAGGTGTACACTGGCACCAGCAAGGCACAGATGTGGATGGTGGGCCTGAGGTGGAGTGAGGTGTTGCTTGTGCAGCACATGTATCTTTATTAGTACTGTCTGTAGGTGTCAGCCTTGGTCTCTGTACACCATTACACATTTTAACACATGCCTTTGGGAGAACTGATGTTATGCAAATGCTACCTGTAGAGAACCTGGATGATGTCTCCTGTGGAGCAACTCTTCCATCTGCTTACCCTTACCCATAGGCCACACTCATCCAGAGTCCAGGCAATTGTTGACACAGGTACTGCACAGGCAGTACTAGCTAGACATTCCTGCAAGTCCCTCAGTGTTGCTGCATGTTTCTGGGCAGCCTCTGTGACCAGTTTTCAACATGT
>NC_056728.1:469775355-469777855 GCF_019279795.1 Protopterus annectens
CCTGCTATCATTCCAGTGATGTGCACTCCTACACAAATTGTGGGGTAGGGTTCATATATATGAGCACTACAGCTGGACAAAACGTGTGTGCCCTTGTACAGTCCTGAGGTTATTGTATAGAAAACACTGTTATATGCTCTTGTAAGACATTTTATGGGGGAGGGATATTAAATGTTTTTAACCTAGGCTGTTACAACATGTGAGGGATATCAGTAGTAAGAAACCTTAAGGTATATGGCTGCACATTTTTGTACATTTCCCCATGGGAACACTGGTGGCCTAGAGCTTACTGTCTTAGACAGTTCTGTTTGTCAGTGTGATAGCGATGTTTTAAGATAAGCATTGTTATGCAACAGATATATTTACATTGTGACAACTAATACTTTTCCCCCTAGGGGTTTAGTACAGTGTGTAATTGGAGGCTGCTGAACTACATATGTAGTTAACTGTTGATTGGTTCTTATCTTCAAGGCAAGTGTTATTTTTACTGTTGTACTACTTGACGGCCATAGTGTGGACAGCAAAGTATGTTATGTTTTTCAGATTACTGTATCAAATGGTTTGCTTGTGAGTTGCATGAGTCAGTTATTATGAATTTCAACACACAACTGCTATAAGAAATGGCATAAACAACTAAAATAGTATGCAAATAAACATTCCTATTTATGCAAGCTTGTGTGTGGTTTCATGTCCTTTGCATTGTGTGTGGGTATATGTTTCATGCAATAATTCTCATTTGTAGGACAGAATCAAACACAGTGTGTAATTGGAGGCTGCTGAACTACATATGTAGTTAACTGTTGATTGGTTCTTATCTTCAAGGCAAGTGTTATTTTTACTGTTGTACTACTTGATGGCCATAGCATGGACAGCAAAGTATGTTATGTTTTTCAGATTACTTTATCAAATGGTTTGCTTGTGAGTTGCATGAGTCAGTTATTATGTATTTCAACACACAACTGCTATAAGAAATGGCATAAACAACTAAAATAGTATGCAAATAAACATTCCTATTTATGCAAGCTTGTGTGTGGTTTCATGTCCTTTGCATTGTGTGTGGGTATATGTTTCATGCAATAATTCTCATTTGTAGGACAGAATCAAACACTGGCCATTTTAAAAGGTGGCAACTGTAGGAATAATGGCTGTTTGATATGCTGTGCACCCTCTATATATACTCTTCTTACACATATCTATAAGTAGTAATATATTTATATGCTTATGTATGTGTATATGTGTATATATATATATATATATATATATATATATATATATATATATATATATGTGTATATATGTGTTTGTATATATGTATCATTGGAATGTTTACTACTTCCACATTGTACGTTCCTTATGGTATGCTGACTGTTCTGCATGATATGTTAGAGATATCACCCTGCCATCTTACAGCTGAGATAGCTTACTGTTAACTTGTTGTGGCTATGTTGTGCAGGGCCCTGGGTTCAAGACTTCCAAGTGCTGGTTATTGTGTAGCAAGGCAGATCTGTTCAGCTGTGGAGGAAAAAATAATTACTAAAGATCCCTTTTTTGGACCCCTTCACCCCCATTAACAGTGCCTTTGGTGAGATATTTTGCAGTGAGAGGTTCAGAGTGTGGATCCAATGTATGAATGCAACACACATTTATATATTTATATATATATATATATATATATATATATATATATATATATATATATATATATATATATATATATATATATATATATATATATATATATACACACACACACACACACACACACACACACACACACACACACACACACACACACACATGTATTTCTACTAATACACATATATCTATATATATAATACACATATATCTCTATATATAATACACATATATCTATATATATAATACACATACATCTATATATATATATATATATATATATATATAATGCACACATATATATATATATATATATATATATATATATATATATATATATATAATACACAAATATCTATCTATATGTATATATATATATATATATATATATATATATATATATATATATATATATATATATATATATATATATATAATACACATATATCTATATCTATAATACACATATATATATATATATATATATATATATATATATATATATATATATATATATATATATATATATATATATATATATATATATATATATATATATATATATATATATATATATATATATATATATATATATATATATATATATATATATATATATATATATATATATATATATATATATCTATCTATATGTATATATATATATATATATATATATATATATATATATATATATAAAATACACATATATCCATATATATTTTATTTTATTTATTTTATTTTACATTTGTTGACCGGGCTAGTCTAACTGAATATATGTCCATTTTCAGTAGAGGCCCGAGGAGAAAAGCTCCAAACTGACCACAGTTATAACAAGGTTAAATATTACCATAAATTAGCTTAC